>NC_050520.1:8274851-8458690 GCF_002922805.2 Oryzias melastigma
AACAGATGGACACGCTGCATTTACAGCAACTGCACTTAAGCAGCACGTCAGATGTGCCAGCCAGAGCGCTTGGCAAATAAAACCAGCAGGAACATTTTCATGACACTAATATTATTTATGAAATTCCAACTTTCCATTTCATGATTATATTTTGATACAGTGCTGGGAAATGTGTCTGCACTGAGGCAAAAAGTGTGACATTCAAAAAGCCAAAATAATAACTGAAATAAAACAAAAGCTGAAAGTAAAAAAGTAAGAACCCTCTGACATTTTTGACTTTTTGTGAATTTATTTTATCCTATCTAATAGGAGTGTAACAATTCATTTTATAATTTGTGACTGCTGAAACGATTCATATTTAGTATTGGTTCATTTTGAACAATTTGATCCAATTCACCGATTTAAAATCGATCCAGGACATTCATCCAATGTGACTCAGAGATAAATATTACTGAACAGTTCAGACGAAGTTTTTCCAGATTCCTTGTGTTTCTTTCAAAAAGTGTAAATTAAATATGTGGACAAATAAATAAGAATTAATGGCAAATCCATTCACATTTTAGTTTCATGAAGTTCAGCCCACTGTTACACTGCTAAACTGCTACAAAAAGAGTGTGATGTTGGGTTAACTTTTCCAATCATGAGTGGTTTAACACTGAAAATCTGAGCACCAGCAGTAAAGTAAGTACAATTTTAACACCAGACAACCCATAAAAGGATTGCATTTATAGTCATTGTTTTTAATGACACTCTAAAGTTTACAGAATATGAAAACCAACGATGTTTTGATAAATAAAACTGACATTTTTATGTTACATACTATCAGATTTTAAGGAACCACAGCCTTAAAATCAGATAGCACAGGACAAGCCCAAAAGCTCAGCCTTGCAAAGAGGAAGTTAAAATATAATAAGGAAATCTTTTTTTTTCTGTTTCCGACCAAAGACCCCAACTTGAAACCAAAAAAGTACTGAAATTTGGAAACCAGAAGCAAACAGTCTATAGCTGAACAAGCTTTAAAAAGAAAAATCCCCCCTCCCTCCATGGACCCTTCAAGTTCAGGTCTTCTTCAGGAAGTCTGGGACCTTGAGGGTCCTGTGGAGTTTCTTAGCTCTTCCTGGGACTGCATTCATCTGGACAGAGATCTCAGATTTAATTCCTGGAATCTGCTGGAGTGTTGTAGCTACATGGGGGACCACGGTTGCCTTCACTTTCCACACTTTTACAGTTTTTATCTCATCCCCTGCTACTTCTCAATCTTTTCACATTCCTTCTCCCTGAAGTTGTTTTCTTCTGGGATGGTCTTCTTCTCAACTATGTCTGGTTTGTTGACAATCGCTATTGAAAGTGGATGGGGTTGGTGCAGTGTTTAGTGGATTTGTCTGTCGTTGCTGGTTACTTCTTCCTCTGGTTTCTGCTGCCTGAACTATCCATTAAGCACATCATCACTTGGAGCTACATTTCTGATGCATCCTTGGATTTTTTGTTTCATCTTGGATGATAGATCTGGTGCTTACAGATCATCAATCTCCTTCCTTCCACTTACTGTGCAATCGGGGTGTCGGATTTGGGGTGAAACCCTCCATGAATTGGAGGGAGCTTCCCTTGTGTTGTGTTAGCGCCTCTATCTCATCCTCTGGCCACCAATTACTTGATTTTGACATTCAAATGCCATTTAAAAAATACTACTAATAGCATAGAAATATTCTAATTATAACCTGTTTCTATATTACATATTGGTTGTCATATACATTAACCTCCTCACAATCAAAAACATTTCTGACCCTTTAAAAATGTGATCTGTGAAGCAACACTGACTCATTCAGCTCCTCATTAGGTTCCATTGTGCTCCTGTCATGTTAAAGGAGAGCTATCTGAATCTGAATCTGGATCTGTGACCAGCGCAACAACACAAGGGTGCCTGGATTGAGAGAGCACAATGCAGCTTTGTGGAAGCAGCGACACGCCTCATTAGCTGCACCACAACCTGGTTATCTGATCTCCATTCAGCCTGACTTGTGCCAACGTTTGGACCTCATGACTCCCCTCAGAATCAAAGGCAGGTGTGTCAAACTTCCTGCCAAAGCCACGGCTCGTGACAATGTGGTGCTAGAGAGGTGCTAACAATAGAAACTGGAGACAGTTGTTTGAAGCCATCAGAACTGGGGACAATCTGCAATGATTATGTGCAGGTGATGAGATTTCCTGATGTGTCCTGGTGTTAAAACGTGTTTAAGTGTAACTTCAATGTAAAATGGCTATATTTCAAATTTTACTTTTTTTTTTTTACTTTTGGGAGTTTGTTTGATTTTCTTAGACTTTCTTTTGTATAGAGTAGGAAACTGCAAGGATTTTTGAGAGGCTTTTCCTTCACCTGTGCATCAGCAGCTCAGCTTTGGTCTCATCAGTCATTTCTGTGTTTCAAATGTTCTCGGGGAAACTTCAGACTGGCTTTGATGACCTGCTGCGCGAGCAGCAGAGTTTTTCCTTGGGCGATCACCTTGAAAGCCCACGTTCAGATAATCTTTGCACATGTCTTGCACAAAGTGTAAAGACTTCTCCTCGTCTCCCAACTTTAGGAAAATGGTTTGTTTTGAACTATACCGTTGTTCTAGAAGTAATACATAATATGTCAAATGTAGTTTGTCTGTCCTATTTAATAAAAAATACTAACAAAAATGTTTTTCCAAGTCCCCCAATTAAGATTATGTCAATTAACACTAAAGGGACTTCTTTTGTTCATTTTTCTTTACAATTTTTAGTCTTTTGTTTCATTTACGTATTTAAATCCCGTTATCTACACAAAAACGACTACATATTCCTACGCTTCACAACTTTGCTTTACTTTTTGATTAGTTTATTTTATTTAATCAATTAAAAAAGGGAAAAGAAATCATGGATACGCAATGAGGCAAAATGAGAAAAAAAATATCTTTTAAAGGAATTTATTTGCAAATTATGCTGGAAAGTAAGTATTTGGTCACCTACAAACAAGCAAGATTTCTGGCTCTCTCAAGGACCTGTAACTTCTTCTGTAAGAGGATCCTCTGTCCTCCACTTGTTAACTGTATTAATGGAACCTGTTTGAACTAATTATCCGTATAAAAGACACCTGTCCACAACCTCAAACAGTCACACTCCAAACTCCACAATGTGCAGGCCCTTCTAAAGTTTGCTAGAGAGCATTTGGATAAACCAGAAGAGGATTGGGAGAATGTCTTATGGTCAGATGAATCAAAATAGAACTTTTTGGTCAGAGCTATCGAGTTTGGAGGAGAAAGAATGCTGAGTTTCATCCAAAGAACACCATACTTACTGTAAAACATCATGCTTTAGGGCTGTTTTTTAGCAAAAGAATGAATGGGGCCATGTATGGTCAGATTTTGAGTGAAAACATCCTTCCATCTCAAGGACAATGAAGATTAACCATGGCCGGATCTTTCAGCATGACGACGATCCCAAACACACTACCTGGGTAATGACGGAGTGGCTTCATAAGAAGCATTTCATGGTCCTGGAGTGGCCGAGTCAGTCTCCAGATCTCAACCCCTTAGAAAATCTGTGGTGGGAGTTGAAAGTCTGTGTTGTTCAGCGACAGCCCGAAAACATCACTGCTCTAGAGGAGATCTGCATGGAGGAAAGGACCAAAATACCAGCAAGTTTGGGAAAACCTTATCAAGACTTGCAGAAAAGGTTGGACTGCTGTCATTGCCAATAACGTATAATAAAATATTGAGATGAACTTTTGTTATTGACCAAATAATTATTTTTCACCATAATTTACTAATAAATTATTTAAAAGTCAGACATTTTCCCTCATAGTTGAGGTATATCCATGATGACATTTACAGGCCTTTCTCATCTTTTTATAGGAGAGGACTTGCACAATTGGTGACTAGCTAAATATTTGTGTCCCACTGTATCAAACGTATTTGACATAAATCAAAAATCGATAAAAAATAAAATAAAAAAGAAAAGAAAACAATGGTATCTTCTTGGCGTTATAATTTCTCCTAATCATGAGTTGACATACTTACACTTACTGTATATACGGTACATACGCGTCACATTGAATCCATCAAATATATTGTCAAATAGTTTGTTTAGTTGCTTGAAAGAGAGTAGGAACAAGGCGATTTAGATAATTCCAGCCTTATTATGATTATTTTACTTGACTTTAATAAATGTCTTTTTTTTAGATAACTGTCAGAATTCGGTTCCTAACATCTACTTCAAGTTATTAATACTTTTTCCTTCCTTTTTAACTTTTCATTCCTTTATAATCTATAAAGTTAAATCGATTGATGAAAAGCTCTTGGATTTACACAGACAAGCCTTATGTTAAATGTAGAATTTCAATTCAGAGAAATAATTCATCATCTTAAGGGAATGCTGGTAGTTTTAAAAGCACAAAAGAACCGGAGGTCACACAAGTACAACACTCTTCTTCAAAAAAGGAGAAACATTTCCTTTTACAAGAAGCTGCAGCTCCTGTGTATAACTAGTACTTAGATGTTGCACAGAGAAGTTTTGGCTGCAAAGATGAAGACAGCCTCAGGCAAAGAACAAGTGAAAAAGTCAAGGCCATATCACAGTTTTCATGACAAGAATTTTATTTTCTTTTTTTTTTTTTTATTACATTTTGCATTAAATTAAAGAGTTTTTTTCATTTCTTTACAACATACATTAAGCTGTGAATCAGATGTTAAGGAAGTGGAGAGAACAGGGCAAAAAACTTTGTGACGTCACAATATCTTACAAGCTTACAAAGTTCAAAAGTTTGAAAGGTTGACAGTAGAGTTGGTTTGCGTCTAATAGCAGTGTATTATAACAAAGGTGAGAGACAAAAAGGCACACACTAAAGAACCTCACTGTCCACAGCAGGCTTCACTAACCATCTTTAAAAGTCTTGAAACCTTCCTCTGATGTCAAACGCTTGATGCTCTCATGACTTTGTCCACTTGTCCCAACAGGAAGAGAACCTTCAACCTTCTTACAGAGAGAGGTCTCGATGCCCACATTCTGTGAGGACATGTGAAACCCCCCAACTCACTAAACTAAATATTTTTAAAACAGAAATATTTAGCTTGGAGTTTTTAAGAGCTGGGGAAGTCAATGGTTCACACACTGAATGCACTGGAGGGTGAAAAAAGCTGTGAATTTTTCTGAAGTGAAAGCACTTTAATGGCTAATCTCGGGCCACTTGTATTTTTGAAGGTTTAAACTAATTGCTGGGATAACTGTCTTAGCTGCCTCCCAGACTGTTTCAAACACAGCACCTTGGCTTGGGCCAGTGCCTTGACCTATTTTTTCCAGTTGCAACCAAACCCTTCAAGCGTTTCTGCACACATGCAAATCCGGTCACAGATCCTACATGTCCTTGTTTTCGCTGTGGATGGAGACGTTGTTGGCTTTCTTCCATTGAGAAAAACAAGAAAAACTTTGACCTATCTACACATACAACACTAGGGAGTGCTTCTCTGGTATTGAAGTGTTATAGTGACAGTGGGGTGATCAGTAAAAATCCCAGAGTCAATGAACAATACAAACAAAAGTATTACTAGCCAAACTCTCAGCAACTCCTAAGGCCTTGATAATGAGAGTTAGTGAAGCGACATAAAAAAAACCTTTCTTCAGATTGTTTTCTCTTACAAAAAGGGGGTTAATTAGGGTACAAGTTTCACTACTTTTGATTTGATCATGTCAACTTTCATCACAGGAACCAGCCTGTTCAAACACCTGCGTAAGGAATGACTGTGAGAATGCACAAACGTAGCTGTGAACTCCGTTAGTACACCAGGGCCGCATGTGTGTCTCAGAATGTACGATGCTGTTGTGCCGTTGTCGCATTATTATTGCAGTGCACCAAGCAGACACGCACAGGTTTGCCTTCTTAATGAGTAACAAATGTTCCATCAGTCAGTCAGTTCACCATCACTCCAAACAGGCAGACAGCCAAAAACAAACAAACAAACAAATAAAACCCCCAAATACTAGGACTTTTTATAAAACTGAAAATCAAAAACGCTCACAACATCTTCATCGAAACTGCCAGCACAACAAAAATGCTTGCTTTTTAAGCCTTTAATGGCACAATCAGAAAAGAACCACGAAGATTAGTGTGCATGTTTGTGCGTGTGTGTCTGTGTGAGTGTTTTATCAGTAGGAGAGAGAAAGCAGATGAAGATAGAGACAACTCCTCCCGCTCTTTTCCTCTGGATCGTCCGTGTGTTATGTCTAGGGACCAGAATTACAATAATAACACCTACATTCTTGAATTGCATTTTTTTATCAAACCAGGAAAAATATCATGATGTAAGAAAAATAAAATAAAAAAAGTACAACAAGTAGACAAAGTTAACAGCTATTAAAAAAACACATTGTCACTACTTTAGGGTGTAAGGCACAAATTTACATGTGGAAAAAGAAGCAGGCGACACAGATGTTGTTTTCATTTTCACCTGCTCACCTGTGTGACACCACGGATGAGATGTTTTCAGGCATCTCTCCATTCGATTCTTGTACAGCTTCAATTTGGTGTCTGTAGACCTTCCAGGAATGTTGCATACACACATATATATGTTTATAAATGTATCCATACGTATATATGCAGGATGCAACATTGAGCTGGAACTGAGGAGCAGCATCAGGGAAAATGTTCCTGACTCCAACTCAACCACAGTGCTAATTGGGGGGAGGGATGCTCATTGGAGGAGTGAAAGGTCGTTTTTTTGATTGGTCTCAACAATGGAAACTCTGGTCCTTAAAGGTGTAAGTCCTGGTGTGGCACAGTTTAAATAAATATCTCCTCCTTGCTGCGGCAGAAGTCACATATACCTCAAGTTGTAGGTCCCACTGAGCACGCAGTAAGACCCGGTTGACCTTCAGCCAACAAGAAAGTTCTACTGGCTCCAGTTTAATGACTTTAAATATGTTTCTCATTTGTTTAATCAATATTAAAACATCTCTTCTTTGCCTTGTTCCTGAACGAGCCTGGAAAGTCTTTTTTTTTTCATTTTCCTTTTTTTTTTTAAAGCACTTATTAAAAATAAATACAACAGGCTATTACTATTAACAGTCACGTGTTATTCAGTAACCAGTACAGTAAAGGATTCCTCCGGCCAGGCTTTAGGTCAAACCCAGGCAGGCTTGATTGCTGTAACACTGAGAGGCGTTTCACAGTTTCCAACAGAACTCAAGCAGCTGAGTGTCTTTGAAGTCCGTCTTTCGTAGTTCTTGCTCCCATAGATTCTCCAGTTGTCATTGTACTGTACAGCAACTATTCTCCAGCGTGCTTTCGTCTTGTGTTCTTTAATTGGCACGTTTTAAGAAGTCGTGGTGACCAAAGACACGACGCACAAGACAGCCACCGCCTTGAATGCTACACGGTGCCAAGAGTTTCAGGACAGGCGCCATCTTTTCCTCAGTAGCACACATTCCCCGTTTGTTTTTTCAGTGGAACTGGGCACCAGCCAGAGCATGAGCTCAATGATGGCATTAACAGACAACAACCATTTTATATGTACATATTTATATAAAAAGAAAGTGTTTTCTTAGAAAAAAAAAAACGTTTCCACTGTACTGTACACCGAAAACAAACAAGCCAAAGCACGAAAGAGGAGATATATGTTGTACAGTATTCCCTGTTATTTTCTTTCCTTCTTTCAGAAAACAACTTTCAGTGCTGTCTGTTCACATTGGACTGATGGAATAACAAGCTGACTATGTGCCGGATTCACTGGACTTGACTTTTGTTGAGAGTGAGACTAGAGAGGGTTTAGGAGGGACGTCAGGCCTGAGGTGCTTGACACCTGTTCGGGGCAGTGAGCCATAGGTGCTCATTCCAGGCTGCCGTGACAGCGACACGCCCTGTGCTGTCATTTGTATTGAGTCCACCCTCTGGGGTGCAGGTGGTGGGGTTTCCACACGGAAGCTGTGATGTCTAGCCAAGTGGGAGGAATTAGATGAGTTGGTGTTATGCTTCTTGAGGCCAGAGGACCCGCAAGCAGCAGATGCGGATCCTTTCCGGAGGCCGTAGACTGATGAGTGGACCTCCAAGCGTTTGCCCATCTGTGGAACAGCAGGGGGGATGGTGAGAGAAGCTTCTCGCTGCGGCACACGAGGGGGCAGCATCCCATCTGGATCCACAACGTTTAGGTTGTGACACGGATTCTTTACTGTCTTGTACTCAAGAGTGGCTCCCTGGTCATCCATAATGCTGTGGGCCACGCTTAGATCACTGTGATGAGGCTGCTCCACATATTCATGCTGGTAGGACTGCTGCAGATGAGGCTGAAGCTGGTGCTGATGCTGCGGAAGGGGCAGCACTACCACACTGGGGATGTGTCCCGGCGATGCTCTCAGGGGCAAGTCTGTGGAGATGACTGGAGAGCCCATGGAAGGCATGTCCTTGGTGCAAGCGTTGATGATATTCTGATTTCTTTCCCACTCACGACTTCCCCGGCTGGTCTTGCGGCGTGGCTGCATGGGCGTGGATTCAGGTGTTGGCAGAGCAGCAAAGTCCAGGTGGTGCTGCTCCGCTTTTATCAGCATCTTCCCATTTGGCGTCAGCCGCCCGTTGTGTATCAGAGGGGTGAGGATTGCCTCTGGGCGACCCTCTTTGCCCTGCATCTCAAACAGGCCAGTAAGCTTGGTCACGCTGTTCATTGATCCTCGTCGGGAGTGCAGGTGCAGGCTGTCCTTTTCCTTGCGGCCTGCCAGGTCAATGTCTCGCCGCCGGTGGTCGCAGACGCAGTAGACAATTAGGCCTGAGAAGAAGGCGCCCATGGCAAATGCCAGGATGACAGCTATGGCCAGCAGGGTCACGGGAACCAGCTGGTCACGACCCTTCTGGTAGCTCTCGCGGATCACGCCTGCAGACACACATTCACAAAAGGAATTGTGATAGAAGCACTTAAACTCAAGGACACTTTACAGAACCTCGTGTTGGAGGAATAAAGAGATGGGTTTCCAAAGACAGTGTGTGACAAATCAAAGTGGACAGAACAGGAGTTAGGTGCAAAGAATAAAAGACATTTTCTGACTAAAAAGATTAGATTTTAAAGTCTTTTTCTTGAATGTAAATGAGAAAAAGGATTTATTTCACAATAAAGAGCTAATACTCCAAAAGATAAACATTAACTTGAAGTAGCAAATGTGGATATTTTCAGTGAATCCAATCTTGGGCTGTAAATGTTTTGGAGGGGTGATTAGAATTCTCATTTTAAATCCCTGATAAAACCTTCGCCTGGAATGAAAGAGATGAGAGCTCAGATAAAGGAGACTCCAATACCCAATCCCTTTCTTCTTATGGATGCAAATGTTAGAATTTTCATAATGCTTGGATTCAATCTCGTGAATCCCAGAGAACACATGAAAAAGCCTCTGATTAGGTGCTAAATCCAATGAGCTGTATCATCACTGTCGTGTGAAAGCATGTCTCATTATTTAAAGAAAGCCAGAGAGGCACTGCGATATAGCAAATAAAAGATAATTCAATAACAGCAGCTGTAACGTATTTAAAAGGCCGGGTTGGCGGGGTCAGAATAAGAGTTTGTGTCTGCAAAAATAGGGTCACCACGAATGGATCTGTGGATGTGCGCACATTTGTTCACGGATAATGACCTGCAGCCTTTGGGAGGATGTAGACATCTGAGAGAGCGTGCAGTGCTTCAAGTTAAAGAGACCAGTCCACAGCAAACTGATTTATTACTCCCTCATGACCCACGTCCAACACATCGGCTACCGCAGACAGGATTAGGCAGGTGGACTTGATCACATGAAAGATCCTCCGTGAGCACGGCTGGTTTTGATGCATGCATGCACCGCGCTCGTCTCATAACGCAGCACATATTACAAGCTGAAGAGTGCTCACACATGAACGATTTCTAGAGTTCTAAAGACCATGCTGCTGCTTTTTAAGGAAGTTAGGAACACCACATACATGCAACATCAATGCTCCTTTATGAGTAATGGTTTGATTTAACTAAAACTGCCATGAACTGAATATAAACTGAACGTGGTTTGTTTCTCATCATAGATATGACTAGTTTAGACGTATTTTTGTGATATAAAATTTAAAAAAAAAATATAGTAAAAATAATCATATTACAAATTTTTGCAGCAGATATGATTTTAGAAAGAGGAACCTAAAACCTAAACATATGAAGAAAATCATTCGGCATTTGTCCTCGTATATCCATCATCTGGATTGAGATATTTATGCTGAATCCAGTGTAATGTTAGAACCCCGAGCGTCTGTACTTCCTGTAAATAATAAAAGAAAACACCAGCAGTCATCAAATTTAATGAACCAATTCCCGTTTTTAGTAACTCCACTAAGGTTTATTAACCTGACTTGCTACATGTGATTTATTCTCATGCGAATCATAAAGAAAAATGGTTTACTCTTGTGAACACTTAAACAGAAGACTTTCAACAGAGACGGGATTTGGTTTTAAAGCAACACAAAAAGCTAAATATATTGTAATTTGTAAATTAAACCATGAAGAAATTATGCACACATGCTTACTTTCAAAATCTATATAAAATAAAATAAAATAAAATGTCTGTGTCTTTGTTACAACCAATGCAACCTGTTCCTATATACGTTCATTTTTAGCTATAACAAAAAAAAAACTCTAGACAAACTAACAGATTATCTGTTGAGTTCTTTCTAACTTAATAGTCCTGTGTTACAATATTAAAGTTGAATAACTGGGATTAAAACATCCATTTTGCATAAGAACTGCACTAAAACATCACAGTTGGAAAATACTCATAGTATGAATGATAAATGATATTTAATTGTGATATTGATTGTATGATACTGTATAATACGTTATTTTTTATTTTTATGAATTTTTTTCATCAGATTCAAGTTAATTCCTACCACTATCTGTCATGTTTTTACATTTAAACCTTATTTTAGTTCATTATCACAGTGTCTTTAATAGGTGTTCTTACCATATTATGTCAAATCATCTTTACATTTGTTAACTTTTTATAATTTTAAATTGTTTCTTTGATTTTTTTTTTTTTGTTGTTGTTTTTCTTTAAGGCATTAATGATCTCTGTTTCATTGAATCTGGGTTCCATTTGAACATAGTACCTTCATGAAAACAGGATTTTTACTGATCAGAAATCCTATTTTGTCAGCCAGTGTTTACTTTGTTCTAAGTAAAAATAAAGCACTTTCATAGAGTTCTGAGATAGTGTGTGTGCAAAAAAATATTTAAACTGTTTTTCCCAACTGTAAACATGAAAGTTTACTTTTCTGTGTGGGCGAGCAGAGATGGCATGACGATAGCAACGTCTAATACAGAGAAAAAGAAAGTTCTGACCAGAATGTTTTATCACATAGAATTTGTCCAGTCATAGGGCTGTTGTGAGAGGGATTAGTACTGTGTGACTGTGGTTTGAAAAGCGTGACGCACAAAAGTCATGTAACTAAATGGTCTGCCTTTCTGGTGACACATCTACTTCCCGTCTCATCCATTAACTTCTCCGAATGAGAGATACTTTTCTTTGCTGTTATCTTTCACTGTGATTACTTTTCCTCTCAAGTTCTGCCACTCGCGACTTTTCTCATGTTTCAAAGTGTTTTTCTCTCGCACCGCCCAGCCGCCATAAGTGATCTATTCTATTCTGTGGAAACTGGGAAGGCTGTAATTACAACCTCCTGCTCTTTGAGTTATTGTATTTTGGCAGAAACATCAGTGGAGGCGAGCGCCTTTTGAAACATTTTGGTCTAAACAGTTCAGCAAACAGAAAAGAATGGGGTGGAGGGGTGGGGTTCAGGTTGACTCAACGTGAGGAACCCTGAAGATCTCCAAAAAGCAAATCCCACTCTGCTGAAACCGAAGGCTAAGAAAGTAAAAAGATCCTTCTTTCAAAGAAAAAAAAAAAACTATTTTCTGTCTTACAAGAAATATAATCTTTCTAAGTAAGTTTCAAAATCACAATAGAGTATTAGGGCCATAAAAAATAAAAAAATAATGAGAGAGTCCTAATTTTAGAAAAATAAACTACTAAATTTTTATAAAAAAAACTTTTTTTTTTTACAAGAATCAAGTCATAAAATTATGAATTTTACAGGAATAAGTACTTTTACAAAAATCAAATGTAAATTTATGAAAAAAGTAAGAAATATATAGAAATAAAACCATCAATTTATGAAAAGAAGTCAGAAATGTACAAAAAAATCACAAAATTATGAGAAAATAGTTGTAATTTGACAAGATTAATTGTAAAATTATGAGTCATAATTTACAAGATTAATGTGTAAATTTATGAGAGAAAAGTTGTAATTTTCCAAGAATAACCTATTATTATTAGAATTACGAGTAAAAGTCAATATTTTACAATAATAATTTTACCATTAGTACATTATGAATTTACAAGAGTAAGAAAAAAAAATCTTGTTCCATAACAAAAGATGTAGAACTCGTTGATTTTCATTTAGTTTTGGTTTCACAAATAAGGAAATACTATTTCTTTTAGTGAATCAACTTTGTTTTACTATAAGTTTAAGGACATTGAAAATAATTTGCAGGACACTTTGGATGAAGATTCTTGATCCACAAGGAGTGGACGTTTTTTTTCTCATAAATCTAAAAGATTTTATTCTTTGAAAATTAGACCTTTTTCATAATTTTTATGACTTTATTCTCATAAAAATCAAGACTTTATCATACACTTTTGACTTTACTTTCATAAGGTTGGGACTTTTTCCTCATAATTTTACTACTTTATTTTTGTAAATGTATTATTTTCATTGTTTTTATGGCAGCCCTAATACTCCATAGTTTATCATAGTAAAATAATGTTGGTTTATGAAAATATTTCTTAGTTACTAGAATTTTTTTCCTTAAAATACAAGTTATTGGAAAGGCAATTGTTCTTACCCCATCGCTTTTTTTTGGCTTATTTAAAGACACATATTCAAATTGTAAGAATTTTTATTTTTAGAGGGTGTACTTTGGCAATGAGAACAGGAAGTAACAAAAACCTTGAAAAAAAGTTGAATAAGCTTCTCAAATCTACCTCAAGTGTTTGGATAGTTGAATAATTCTGAGAGGGAGTTTGTTTTTATCTCATCATTTGGGTTTAGGACTGACAGGAAATGAGAAACTGGATCTTTAAACTTTGTATGAACAATATTTAATCTAATGTTCTTGTAAAAAAAGATGTCAAAAAGGGTATAGGTTTCCTTTTTTCATTGTTTCTTCTTTTCTGTCCATCACTCTCGTTTCTCAAACACAGAGTTTGACTTCTAGTGGGTGTTTAGCCCAAGGCCACAGGTCTAATGCAGACGAGGGGAAAAGGGAAGAGCTTTGAAGACTTCTCCTTTTTAGGGGGATTGTTCCTCTGACATCAAAGGGAGTGAAAGTTGCCACAGAGGATACCTCAGCAGTCTCGGTTAAATCACAGGACTTTAGGCTTTTAAATCAAGATAGAAACACCATTCAGTTTTGTGACCGGGGTCCACGATCTTTAGCTACAGCTCTTTAACTCAAGGTCATTCCATGGAAATTATGAAAGTTTAAAGATGTTCAACTTGACCTCTAATCCTTTGGTCGCAGCTCTTCCTCACCCCAAGGCTGCATTGTTGGGGTTTTGGAATTGGTTTTAATTTCTCTCTGCTTCAGGCTACAAGCTGTTTCTTCTCGTCAAAACAAACTGGGTTGGCAACTTTTACCTGAGAATCATAAAACGGAATGTGCTGTGTCTGGACTGTGAAAGCTTTCCTTGTATCTGTCTGACACTCAGACTCTTTTAATCTCCTCACAGGCACCATGATCTTAAGTACACAGAGTATTTCTTTGTGTTGGGGAGACTTCAAAGGCAGTTAAACATCACAGAGGGGTTACAGAAAGGCCTCCTGACCTCTGACCTCCACCCATTAACCAGGCATTGTCAGGAGAAAGGAAACAAATCTTCATCAGAGTTAACCACACTCACTGATGTTAGAAGAGAAGGCAGTAGACCTTGGAAACCAGTAAAAAAAATCAGCCGAACATTCGCTTTTGTTTCCTCTTTTTTTATTAGCTTGTTGGCTTGCAGAAAGAACATTGGTGCTTACATGTCATCAATTCATTAGGTTCTATTTAAGCTGTAGTTGGGATATTATCCCATTAAGCCTTGTGTATGTTTGTGTTCAAGAGCCACTTGTGGTAATGGCATTATTCAATATTAAAGCCATCGCCAGGCGATCCTGAGTCAGTACACCGCATACTGATGAGCTGGTTAAGGTATAATTAAAACCCTAATTATATCATTCTGAACCTCAGGTATTAACTCTGAAACATTAACCCGCAGCCAAATCCCTGCATGCAAACTGTAGCGTTTAACGATCACAAAACATCTAGTTAATTTGACGTTAGGACAAGCATTTTTCAGCAAATGATTGACGCTTTAAAATAACATTAGAAGGTAAGTTAAAAATATAATTTTGTGACACTAAAACATTTAATTTGAACTACAGTGTTGCCTCACTTTATAACAGTTCACCTTTTGCTTTTTCAATACAATCTTGCACTTTTTTTTTCGTTTGCAATGCACAGTGTTCTGCGTCCTGATTGGCTGCTGACCTGGTCAATTAATTTCCTTTGTGCCGATTCAAATCTACATAAATCTTGAATCCCGAGGAGATCTTTGTTTTCATTCTATATTACAGAACCTATTTTACAATAAAGGTTTGAACTTTGAGAGTTTAATCAAGAGAGAGAAAAAAGTGTGAAAATGTTCATAGCTGTCTGAGAAAAGTGTATAAAGTTAGTAGTTTTACAGTCTTAAAACATATGTAATCCTACTTTATGAGTTCCATTATAAAAATTACCTGCGATAGGTGATATTGTGGTGTTTTTTTTAGAACGTACCTCCTGTGATAAATGAGGAAACAATGTTTACAGAATTTAAGGCTCCTATAAGAACAGCTGTACTTTGAAATCATATATTCAAAGGAAAATAAGTTAACCATTCATGTTTTTTTCTACATTAGATGTGTAGAATTGAGAATCTATTAAAAATGAATGGTTTCTATTAGAAATAGGTTTGTTATGCTGCGCTTAAACCAAACGCGTCAAATTCGTATCTCCCGCCTCTTTCAATGCATGTCAAATTTATTGATGCTTGCCAAAATAAAAATTCATAATCTAGACGCTCCAGATGTGTGTGGAAGGAGCTACTGCCAAAAGGTTTTAGCCCCGTCGCTACATGACAGCACCGACTGTATATCTTATTTCCAAAGTATGGAAGACACAGGTATATTTATTTTGAATGACCCTACATCAGTCATTATGTCTCCAAGTCTGGGTTCATGAGATCATTCAGTCTTTTTTTTTACGATGAGGTTCACCATCTACTGCATCAGAATGACGGCTGCTTTCAGCGGTACTTCTGTCTCTCTTTGACCCAGTTTGACGACTTGCTGTCCAACAATAATCCAATTAAAAATAAGATCAAAATTGGAGGACCTTTTTATTATTTGCTCAGTGTAAATAAGAAAAGTTTCATAAACTTCAGGCAGAGAACGATCAGATTCTCCTCCATGTTTGTTTTGGACTCCACCTCCTGATTGTATCATCAATTCTTCACAGATCATAAGTGAGTCCCTGATTGGTTGACGCAACTTCTGACGTACAAATTGGATTTGGTGTGAGCACAGCTTCAGGAAATGTAATACTTTATATGATTGAAGACATTTTTCAGTAAACAAAAGTCTTCAGAGAGAAACACCAACAAACAAAGTCTTTCCTTTTATTTTCTCGATGAGTGGTTCCCTGACGAACACCATTAACATGACAGATAAAGCTGAATAATGAGGGCTGAGGAAAAGCTTTGAAAGCACCAACGGATGAGCCGTCATGATACGAGATTCCGTCTCACATGGCCTAAAGACAAATCACAGCTTTTGTGCGGACCATTGGTGCTGAGGGGGTTCTCGCCGAGACGCAAAACTAAAAAATGGAGGAGTGAGTGGCAAATGTGCATGGAAAACAAAGGCTGTCTTGGAGAACAATAAGCTAATCAGTGGAGGAAATTATGGCTTGTGACTTGACGTCAGTCAAGGAAGCAGGCAATGCTGGGAAAACATCCAGACTGGGCTTTTTTATTATGACTAACAATTGAGCGCAAAATAATTCATCTGCTGCACAAAGGGCTATCTCAATCTGAGGCCAGTGAGGAACACAAAACCAGAATCCTCCGTTTAATGTTAGGGTGTTAGAATGACAGGAAAATGGGCCGTACAGTAGGAAAATGTAATTAGTTTCTTTTTTCTTCACCACAGTGCTATGACGTGCCTTTAAAGGACCATTACACCAACCTTTAACCTAAATCCTATCATCCTTTCTTTTACAGGATTAACCCAAATCCAATCATTCAGCTGCAAGGACATACGAAACTACCAACGTTAGATTTCCCAGTGAGCTCAAGCTTTTAGGCTCCTTAAAACTTCACCAGTCATATGTGTGCAGCAAAGTAAACCTGAGCCTCAGTTACCTCAGATGGTGATGGCTCGCCGCCAACGGAGAACCATATTTGCTGCTTGGCACTGTTGTGTTGCTGTGCTTCCATTGGCAGAACTTATGTGTGGATATATTTTGTGGTTAACCTCAACCTTCTCAATCAAACAATGTCACATTATATGTATTGACCTTCTTCAGTGAAAAAAGTAAAAGAATCTGTTATGTTTTACACTTTCTTTCCATCATAGAGACTCCCCAAGAATACCTGTCACAGAGGAGCTGTCAGTTACATCAGATGGTGTTACTGTAACAATATGGAAACATTTTTTCTTTCTTTTTTTTTAACAGTCGATTTCACTGTCATAACAGTTTTGGTGGATAATTTCCTCTTTTTCCCTCTTTAAACCCCAGACATGTGATATTCATTTTATTTTCCTTCAGGTTGAACTAAACTGAATGACAAGAGGAAACGAAAACATGTCTACAAATTAACCTCATTACCTGAGAAGTCTTTAGTGGTAAAATATGTCTTTTCTTTATTGGATCATGGAAAGAAAATGTCATAGTTCCCAAATAGTGGATTTAGGAAATAGTTTCTTCAGAAGTCAGAGGTAGTTAGATGACTAGATTTCATTTTGTAAAGTGTGGCTTAGTTCAAAAAGTTTATGTTAAAATGTTGCCATGTATTTATATGTCATCTTACCCATTGACTGTATATGAAAACTTTAGGTTTTATAAAGTTAATATAGTTTCCATTTTTTTGTGATATGGACGTCGCCATGTTGGAATCAGAAATCCTCAGTAAGCAGTGATTGGTCCAAATTGGTCTGAGTTAACATCTCTATGGCAACCACTTTCGCCAATCAGGGATGAGTTTGTTGGAGGTCCACACCCCTAGCACTTGGAAGTGGCCTCAAGAGAATCTGTCAATCAAACTTTTTTCTTGAGGCATCTGATTGGCCAGTTTATAACTTGAAAAACTCATGAAAAACAATCAGGATTAACAAGAACATATTAAAAAAGGTTATTCTGACAAATATAATGACCCAGTAATAGATGTTTATGGCTTAGTAGAAGTCAATGGCATTTTGGCTTCTTGAATCCAGCAGGTACTTCCTGTTTGGAACGCCATGGGGATGGGGTGTGTCAATCCAGTTCTCACATACAGTCAACTGTGCAACCTACTTCCCAAGAATCAATTCAAATCAGAAAAGTGATGATATGATGGGTGAGGTGAATTGGGTCATTTTTAAAGAAGTGTGTAATGTCTGTTCCCCCATGTTCTCAAACTATGATGAAATCTATTCACTCATAACTTGATCATTTGGGAGAAACTAAGTAATGTATCAGTTCTGATTGATTACAGATTGCAAGAAGTGGAGTGCATTAGTGTAAGAGAAATGAGTGAAGTCATGCAAAAGGAAATTTATTAAGTAAAGCTTTATTTTAACGTAATAAATATGAAAAGAGATGTGATGTAAGTGATACCAAATGCATGCAAATCATATAAATACATAAGTGTGACACATTTAGGCATAGGCCTATAGCTTTGGTTGCATTCCCAGACTTGATGGTTCATGTCAGTGGAAATGTATTAATGAATGTTTGGTTTAGTTAGAAGAGCTTTTTATTAAGGACACTGTCATTAAGGTTAAAATAGTCAGTTGATTTTCTTAGAGATCTACTCCACCAAAAATCATGTTTTTGGTGTTTTTAACATCTTCTTGTAGCTATTTTCTCCAGATGGAGGACAAATGTAAAGTAATTTAAGATTAAACTGTGTTTCTGAGTATTTTTTATTCAAATTGTAATAGATAAAGACAAAAAACCTGGAGTTTTAAGAAGCTCTGGTTTGCGATGTAGCAACTGCCAAACTTGGCAGGCTAGAGTCTCCCTTCTCCGCTCCAATTCTAAATCCTCCACTTGTAGATAATTAGCTCCATTAAGGTCTTCTGCGCCAAAAGTTGCGCTCACAACCTAGAGGCGAATTTCTAATAAGTTTATGCTGCTCTGCAGAAAATTTGTCTTAAAAAAACTACCCAGTGACATATTTTTGACAGTTTAATGGGGGAAATTTGTATTCAAGACAAAGAAAAGTCATGTTCAGAACAAAGAAGCATATTAAGAGACACGTTAAACATAAAACTAAATGTTGTATTCAGGTTTTGCTCTGCATAGTTGTGCACAAAATATTAATTTTATGCACAACTTTTTCTTTATGATTACATTTGACAGCTATTGTACAACATAAAGTCTGTGTTTGTTAAGAAAATGCTTTTGGAAAAAAAAAGGAATGAAGGATGATTAATCTAAAGTTTAAATCCCCTTTGAATTCATCTACAACTGTAATCTGTAAATGTGTCTTTTAAAGTGTAATGCAATTTATGTATGAAGCAAAACTAAATGTACTTTTAAATTCTAACCGCAGGGTTTTTAAGTTTCACAGTCTTTAAACTGATTCTGTTTACCTTTATTTTGAGATTCACAAATTAAATATTGTTTGTGAAATTCTGCAAATCCTATATTTTCTGACTTTTAATTAAGTTAATCTGGGGGGGTGATCTTTAAAACCTATAACTTCAACCTGAGCTTTTCAGTTATTTTGAAATTATTTGTTTTTTAGTCCTGTGAATGATTACTTGTTTGTGAATTTAGTGACTGAATAAACTACACAAAAATATCCCACTACTGCAGTGATAGATACATTCCTTCCAGTCCTTCTACATACATGGTGCAACATAAGATTTATATCTTGCCTTCCTATTTTTAAATGCACTGTTAGGGTTGATATTAACTTTCCCAAATGCAGTAACAAATAAACAGTTGTTAAATCCTTCAGCAACACCTCAGTGCATCTTAAATCCAATCGGATTTTTCTCCTCCTCACCATCCCGTTTTTTTTTTTTTTCATATCTCTCTGCAGCTTTTTCCACCTCCCATCTTTTATCTTTGGTATAACCTTCCTTGCTACATTATTGTTCCGCTCTTTTTAATAAATCTTTATCATGTGGTCGTGTATCCACTCATCCCCTGTGTCTCCTTCCCTGAAGCTTCTCTCCGTCCCTCCTCTCCTTCACCTCCCCCTTTTCCTTCTCCCTGAATAGCAGCTGTAATGAACCTATAAATTGGAGCAACACAGCAGTATCTACAGGTCGGGGTTGGGGGAGGGTGGATGTAGGGGTAGGGTAGGGCGAAACTGACAGAAAGGAAGACAGGTTGGGAAAAAGAGGAGCTGCGATTGCAGAGGAGGAATCTTTCCCTGGAGATGTGGCTCCAGCTGGAGAACAGACACACTATGAGGGGATGAACCCGGAAGATGGAAATGGAGAAAGGAGGAGGAACGGTGGGGGGGTGAGGTTGAATAAATTGGTTTAGGGACTCATTTGCACCAGGTAAGGCACAGCCTTGGAACGTGGCACCCCAGTCGGATGAGGGGTCCTGTGGAAGGGAGACTGATCACAATGGCAGCAGATGGTGGTTTTAGGGGAGGAGGAGGGGGGGCGGGGTAAGCCGTGAGAGGAGAGGGGAGAGGTCCGACATGAAGTAGGTGAAAAGATAGCAGAGACAGATGAGGGCCAGGCGGACCCCGCTCAAATGTACTGTGAAACACGAGCAACCTGCTGTTTACGGCGATGTTCCCACTGGAATGCCAGACAATCCTCCTGCTGCTGCTGCTGCTGCTGCTGCTGCTGCTGCTGCTGCATATCATCAGTGTGTGCGAACACTCATCACTTTGCAGCATTTTCTAATTACTCTGGTGGTGTTGGGCTAATACATATTTTCAGCACTGTAATATTCATTAGCAGATAAGATTCCAGCACGTCTCAACTGCAAATGAAAAAGTTGCAGGGTAATTTTAATTCCTTTTTAAATCACTAACAGGCTTGCAAAACAACTTCAGCTGCAAGATGATATATATTTTTGCTTTAGCATAAACTCCAGATTGATGATCTGGGAAAATGTTTATCAGTTATTGCGTCTGTTTAAACTTGTTATTAAAATGCAAATAACTGGTTTCAGATTATTCCCAAGCAATTTCTTAATGTGAGTATATCTATTTATGCACTTAGTTTGCTAAGTTTTCACAGTACAGTTGACACCTGAAGCCAATAACTCTGAGGGGGCGACAGGAAGGAAGGGGAAAGAGGATGGGTGGAGCGGGAAATGAGTGGTGCTGGCTGTGGTGCTCAATTTGCCATGCTCAAAAAGCATTAAGCTGTATGGAGGCAAAACTGTGCTTAATACCATCAAAGCAATCAACAGAGGGAAAAAAAGACATATTTAAATAGCAAAAAGGAAAAAAAAAACACAAGATGTAGTCTTAAACCAAGCCATGCAAAATATCTGGAAATTTTCACATAAAAATTAAGAAAAATAAGCAACAGAAAGTAACCTCATCAGAGCTCAAAACTGACCATATGTGCCCAATAAAAATGATAAAAATAACAATCATACAGAAAGAAGCTTAAAAAAAAAAGTGAAGCCGTGTTGCAGTTACCTGAGCATCAAACACCAACATTTCAATCAAATTCAATGAAAAAAAGCATTTAATGCTTTGTGGAGAAATTTAGCTTTTTTAACCACTCTCTGTGCGGCTGGACTCATTTTACACCTTCTCAGGTAACGGCAGCTGTGCGAAAAGGGCAACAGCACGTTGTGATGCTGGCTGTAGGCATGCTGTCTGAAGTCTCTGCCACCATTGTGTTTGGATTTACCCAGTGGTGCCTTACTGCTTCCAGCTGACATTGCAGTCACTACTTCTCCTCTGTTCCTTTCACAAACAGGAGATAGTGAAAATGCATCACTAAAGACTGGAACCGACCTTTCAAAGTGAGCGATATTGGGATTTTATGGAGCCCCACTTTATGGCTCTCATGTGGTAGCCTTACATCTCAGCCCTATCACCGAGTACTTCTGAAATCCTTTGAATTTATTTATTCAGCACAAGTAGAATCAACCCATCAGTCTAACTTGTCAGCACTAAAGTTCTTCAGAGACTCCTCAGCCCTTGTGAATGAAGAGAAATTCTGTGTGTTCTTTTTCTGGCTGTATTTACTCCCCAGGTGGTGAGAAGAAATTCTCCTTTTTGCTTAACAACTTTAGTGACAAAATAACTCAAAGCTGAGCAGCTTTGAGTTATTTTTTTCTGTGTCTGCATATAATGAAGAGGAAATATATCAACTGAGTCAAAAATTCAATTAGTTTTAATCATTATTTTCCTGAAGCAGGGGTGATACTGCTTTTAATTGAAAAAAAGAATCAAAAACGCATTTAGTTCTAATAGGGTCTGCTTTAATGAATTGGCAGCACCACAAAGACGTTTCTTCTCCAACCCCTCCAGTGTGCGTTGTCCCTCTTCCGTCCTCCCCTCGTCTCCTCCCCTTCTATCCTTTTCTCTCTGACTCATTTATCCAGTGAGCCGTCCTTGAGGCGGCGCAGCATTAGGCAGGTTGTTAACACAGGAGAAAAGGGCGTTCAATGTCGTGTCACCGTGTTGCAAAGTATGACAAACCAAGAGAGCGGGCCATCTACTTGAGGAAATAAATACATCGCCGTCCCCCCTTTGCGGAGTGTAATGGTCTGGATATTACATCTCCCGTGGGACATTACAGTCCACGAATAATAAATCCACCCAATAACGTGTGTGTTTGTGCGCATACATGCATCCTAATGAGTGTTGAATGCGGCTTTGCACGTGTGTGGTGCAGTTGTGTTTTGCTGTTGAGGTTTCTAAGCACAGCATGAGGCAATTTGTCCCCCTGAGAGAAAGCTATCCGCCGTTTCTACACCTTGTCAGCTGGAAGCAGTCAAGCAGCTGTAAATCTCAATTACATGAAGCTCTCCCTTCCACTGTACCCCCCCACCATCACCCTCCCACGCTCCCTTGCCACAGGTGACAATGCCGTTGTGTTCCAAGGCTTACCATTGGCTTCGGATTGAGTCTGAGAGGGCACGGCCAAGTAGGGGTCCTCCCCTTTGTCTGAGCTCATGGGGGGATCCTTCCGCTCCACCATGCGGCCCCGCCCTAGCGGGCCCTCAGCAGCCTTGGGAAGGGCCGGGGTGGGAATTGAGAGGGAGTGGTGATGATGGTGGTGATGGTGGCCTGCTGGACACAACACAGGTTAACTTGCGCTCGCGGCAGAGCAGGGAAGCTAGGCTACACACATCGACTCCTCCTTTGATGCTCGAGCTCACATAAACACATACAAGGACAGCTGCTGAGCTGTGTGAGTTAAAGTATTCCCTCTGTGACCCTCAGCAACTCATTAGGCAATATGTTTGTGAGTTTCCAAGGATTGATGTGTTTCCTTTTCTGTCATTCTCTGTCTCTGTCGTCCTCGCTGTCCCTCCTCCTGTTTTGACTGTCACGTCAGCGCTCTGCTGGGCCTGTCAGCCTACAGTGCAATTGTTTTTCTCCACACTAACCACAGGGTGCCTGTCTGTCATATGTGGGACAAAAGTCTAACTTTCTCCCCATGGCCCCTGATGGGAACACAGTCTGTGACTTCCTCTGCTGCACAGCAGCTCCACCTCTGTTCATCTTCTTCCCACAATCTACTTCAAGTTTTTCTTACAAAATGGTATCAGTTTTAAGCTAATTTTAATGTAGCTAGTAGATGATTTTCCAAACTTTAACCCTTTAACACCTTTAGCTCCAGTGTTGACATTCTTTCGACTACCGTAACTCTTCAAACGCAATTTTTAACGTAATTCCAGCAGATTCTAAAGTGGAGAAAAGCATCCTCGCACTGATATGCAACGCCTTGTAGCAGTGAAATGAAGAACTTTGAGGACCTGGCTGCAGACATCAACAGCCATAAGTCCCTCCACATTGTTAAAAAAACTTTTATTTTAACTAGCGACCCTGATGCTACGTTCACACTGGGCTCGGAAACAAAGAAGACAACACTATGGAAATGCACATTTATGCTTTCACGTTCAAATTCTTATGTTCACATGTTGCTATGCAAGTTTTTAAGTCAGTTTTCAGACTCAACGTACGGTAATCTAGCACTCGTCAAAGGTAAACCAGTTAAACCAGTTGCATTTTGACCAGTCAGGGACTTGGATTGCAATCTCGAGCAAGATTCACGAGATTGGCGCTATTTTGATATTTCAAGCCAAGAATCTTCCATCTGTGAGTACATGTATAAGGTAGTCATGAGAGTCCATTGTAAAGACCGTATCCTATCAGCACATTCAAAAACCCACATTCAGCTTGTTCTTAAACACGCCACACATGTAGGTAACATACCAGTGATGTTTTTTCTTCTGTTTTAAGCTACAATAAAAGTTTTTTTCTTTTTTTTTTAACACGTCTGAACACTTTTGGGTTAGGGAAAGTTGTATAATTTCCATTTCCAGCTGATGCTATCAGATGTCATTTCCGCTGTAAAAGGCTTAAAAACCAATGTTTACTTAAGTGGAAAAAGAAAATAATTAAAAAGAAGAAGCTGAGATGTCATTTTAATCTTTTTTCATATCTTCTTCCGAATTTAGTGAATCCATCCATCCATCTTCTTGACCGCTTCTTCCCTTTCGGGGTCGCGGGGGTGCCGGAGCCTATCCCGGCCACTGATGGGCGAAGGCGGGGTACACCCTGGACAGGTCGCCAGTCTGTCGCAGGTTCTCAATCCCACACACATTCACACCTAGGGGCAATTTAGAGTCACCAATTGACCTATGAAGCATGTTTTTGGACGGTGGGAGGAAGCCGGAGTCCCCGGTGAAAACCCACGCATGCACGGGGAGAACATGCAAACTCCACACAGAAAGGTCCCAGCTGGGAGTCGAACCGGGGCCTTCTCGCTGTGAGGCAAGAGCGCTAACCACTGTGCCACCGTGCAGCCCAATTTAGTGAATCCTTCTACATATTCTGTGATATCTTTTCACCCAAACTGTTCTATCAGTGCAACAGAAAAACAATGGAAATGTTTTCCACTTGGTTTGTGATATATACATTTCAAAGAAAAATGGTTCTGGGTTCTTATGGGTTAATTCTGATTTGTATAGTGATGCATTTTCTGACATTAATTCTAATAAATGCGTTTTAAGCATGACCATTGCAAAAAGGCATCAGTTTAAGTTGGGAATCAAATCAATAACGTTCCTCCCAAAAACAACCGTTCAACCTCCTGAAATAAAGCAGATAAGTCTCTCTGCTGAATGAATCAATCTTCAATGTGTGGGTGATGGATCACGCGTTCTCCTCTCCTTCTGCATCTGCTCATCGCTCACACAATCACTTTCTTCCCACTTGCCGTCCTTAGTTTGTGCATTTCCTCCCATAAGCAGAGTTTTTGCGGAAGCTTTGTCTGGCGTCTTTATTTTTTAACCGTGATAATCTCATTACCATTCCACATGCTTACAGTTAAGCCACCCTACACAGTTTTACCAAAGCAATATATTAAATTTGATAAAATGCATTTGTGTGCTTTAAAGAACGCACACACACAGGCTTTGTGACATAAAGAGTGACAACACTTTTATCAACAGCCTCTTGTGGAGCTCAACCTCCAGTTAGCATTCTGACAAGCTCTCTCTGTGGAGGAGGTGACAGCATGTGAGTGTGCGTCGGTTTTGGGGATGTGTGCGTTCCGGTCCAATATGTGTTTATGCTTGCGTCTGGAGATGGAGGGGAGTCACTAGTACGCATACAGACACCCACTCACAACAACACCCAAAGCCGCCTCCTCCTCTGTGTGGCGTGGCAATCATTAAAATGATTTATTTAACTATTGGCCCAAGGCTGAGAGATTAGTGTGACAGGCCTATTTTATAATTCATTCCCCCAAAGCCAGGGGAAATGCAATGCAGGCAGATGACACACATAGAGAGACCTCTGAGTCTCACAGCTCCTCCTCAGATCTTAAACTGCAGGATGCACGTCCCCTCTTTTTCTACAGATTAAAAGAGCGGCGAGGATTTCTGGTCTGGGGAGAAGAGACTGAAGCAGTACCAGATAACAGAGAGTTTAAAATAATAACTGAGACTTTGGGGGTGGTGTTGTAAAGAGGGTGTTGTCTGTGTAAGCTTCTGTGCTTGAAAACGCACAGAATCGTCATATTCTGCACAACAGGGGAGCACAGAAACACAGATGCTTTTACGATGACCCTGGATCTTACAGGAGGAGAATCGCAGCGGGAGGAAACAGCCACAGAAGGGTGCATAAAGAGAACACTTTCTGGACAGACTTCAAATTTTCTATTCCTCTCGCTCTGTATGGATCTGACTGGTTTGATCTGGTAGTATGTGTGTCAGAGAGACGGCAGAGAGATTCGTCAAAAACCCAAACTTCGATCAGATAAACCCGAAAGGTGGATGTGGGTGTAGGTGTCGGTGATATGGATAACTTTGCCGCAGGCTAGTTACGTCTGTCGATTATTTTTAAAAAAGGTTTTTGAGGAAAAACTGTATTAAACACCCAGCAGGATGGAGTGATACTGTGTGACGTAATTATGAATAGTCTGTGTTTCACCTTTTGTAAACACAACACACTTAGCTTTAAGAACAAAACATTCATTTTTATGTTAAGGTTTCTTCTTTTTTGGAAACAAATCTAACTATTTTGTTCGTAACAAATAGAAAAACTAAAGTTAGAGATTTTATAGGCATTATGGAGCAGGCATGTCCAATGTCTGCCCCGTGGGCTAGATGTGGCTTGTGTTCAAATTTCCACGGCCCACAGGCTCCTGTCATTAAATCAATAGTATGCGCCCCCAGAACTTCCTAAGAAACACCATTTCTTGATTGTTATTGGCTAAATTACGTTGTAAACTTGTGGTTATGTGACCTTCAGAACCTTAAAAACCAAACAAGAAGAACAAAAGATATTTTTTGTAATCACAACTGCACTGGTTTGTACTTCTGAATAAGAAGTTTAAAGTGATCATTTAATAACATGTCACATAAACCAGATCTAGTATTATCAAAAGTTTTTTTTTAGACAGACTTTTTCTTTATTTTTTTTTCCAATCTTCAAAAATGAAATTTACAGTAATTTTGGTAAAAAATACATTTAAATTTATTTCTGTTCTAAATGAAGAAATGAAAGGTATCCTCATTGCAAAATAATTTTGTTTTAAAAAGTTAATTTGCCTTTAATGTTACTATAAAGGTTTAAAGAATGCTGGCTGAACTGCACCAAATCTGCCTGTCTTTGGACACCCTTGTTATAGAGAACATTCCTGACCTCAGAACATCTGTGTTACAAAACATGCCATCAGGCTTATTTAACACAAATTAAATTCAGTTAAAGACCCACTCTGATCATCTTTTGATGTATTTTAAAATAAAAATGTCCCTTCCCATCACCCATAGTTGAGCAATTTGTTTACAGGCCATCCCGCTAGCTTACAGCCCCACACATCCGCAACCTAAAATTACCGCTGCAACAATATTGGAGCTATCCAGCTGTAGAGTTTAGTGGCAGATGTCAGCTCAGACAGGGAAGACGTTTATGGATCTATTTGTTTGAAAGTGAATGCATCGGGAGCTGCAAAGTGGCCACCTTTCTGTTTAGAGTTTGCATGTTCTCCCTGTGAATGAGTGGGTTTTATCCAGGGACTCCAGTTTCCTCCTACAGTCTCTAAATTGTCCCCTAGATGTGAGTATGTGATTGTGACCCTTCTAGATGTGAGTATGTGATTGTGACCCTTTGACAGACTGGCGACCTGCCTTTGCCCAACAGTTCATGGTTCATGGATCGGAATGGAGTGGAGCAGGGAGCTTGTGACCTGTCGATTGTAGCTTCTACAACTCACAAATGGAATTTTTAGCTTAAAAAATGCCACAAGAACATTTCAAAAACACGATTTTCATCAGGTGGGTCTTTAAATGGATCCAATCTGCAACAAACCCATGCAGAAGTGATAAGTAGATATCTTCTTATTTAAACTTAGAATAATTACTGACCAAAAAAGACAACAAATGAGGTTAGACTAACCACCAACAATTAGCCTTATCTAAATAAGAGTGCAAAGGAGGAGTCTAGTCAATACCAGCACAGAGACGATGGACACTAAACAGGCAGGAAAAGGGTTCAAACTACATTCAGGATCAAACTTTATTGGTCCTTCCATCTACTTTTACGTAATTTAATCTAAAAACTAAAGGGGCTACATGAAGACGAGCACAATGAGAGGGGAAAGTATCTTTGGTTGCTTTCATTACCTTCATAACCAGATGGAATATCTATCAAAAAGAGGGAATGAAATCAATTCGATTAAAACCTTGAGTCATTAATAACCCGTCTTTACACACATGGGAGGAGTTTTAATTTACTTGAAAGGGGGAGATTGAACTGAGTAGATGAAGAGGTGTGGCTGCAGTTAAAGATTGAGGGGAAAAGGCGACTCAGCTTCTATTTCTCATTTGATTGCTTTGTGCAGCGTGTGTGGGACACTTACCATTCAGAGCCACAAAGGTATCTACAAGAAAAAGAAAAAGGAACCGTGTTACTGTGTGCAGCAAACGGGGCTTATGTGCTTTAGAGCCATAAAAAAGCCATGATTTTTAGAGTAATTTGGCATTGACTCACTATCTTATTTTCAGTTTTAATCAGCAGGAATCTAATCAGTAGATGAAAGTCTAGGAGTCTGGGTTTCTTTGGCTAAACATGCACTTTGAAGGAAAATTCATGGCCTTTATTTACCCAATTACTGATTGCTTTGAAGTCTTTTATCTTCTTTATTTCTGTAAGAAAACTTGAGCAGCTTGGGAGAATATCAACAGTTTATCACTGCTTTCAATCCAAACATTTCTAATGAAAAGTATTTGCGGGTGGCTTGATTTGAAATCGATCATACCTCAAATGCAAAAGTGAACCCTTTTCTGTCACTAAATGTCTACATTCTTGATGAGAATCATCAAAAAAAGATGTCTTCACCTAATGGGACACGACGTTGGGAAGTGGAAAAACCACAGAAATAGCCGGAAAGGACAGGAGAGGACAAGAGCTGAAAGGAGCAGATGGACGGAATAGGCTGGGAGACAGGCGTTTGAGGGAGAACAGAAGGGAGAGAAAAAGGTGAAGAAGGAAATGCAAGGCTGAGAGGACAAGGAGAAAGAGTGGTGATGGGGGGGAAGGAGAAGAGAAGAAGAGTAGGAAAGATAAGAGTGAAGAGGCCCTGCTTACTTTGGCAGTCTCCCAGACCATCTGTGTTACCATGCTCCACGTCCTGCTCAAAGGCTAATCTGCAGGGAACAGAGAGGACACGGTCAGCAGTGGACAACTTGCCACACCTAGAAGAGTAACAAGACTATTACAAAAACACATAGCTGTGTGAGAATACAGAGTAAAGAGCAGCAAGTCTTGTTCTGGAAGAGAATCAAAGGAGACACACAGATCTAACCTTATGGATATACGGGATGCTGGCAGGCGAGCAAACCCATAGCAGGTGCTGGGCTCTCTGCCAGAAATGTTAGCAAACATGGATTGTTTTTGTTTAAAATTGAATAAAAAGTTGAAATTTTATCTTTAAAATATTGTTTTTTGCTACAAAGATAACATACGATTAAAAATTTTGAAAGGGTTTGCTTAATATCAGTCTGAATCAAAACAAGTTGGCTTAGCACAAGAAGATTCTGGAGCTAACTACCCAGTGTGCACCATGTCTTTGCTTTTTATTGTTTTAAATAACTAATAGTCACATTTCTTTTGACAGAATCCAAAAAATGAAAATAAATATAAAAACCGAGCTTAAATTTTATTTAAAGTTCCACTTCAACTACATTTTTTTTCCATTGTAAAAGCGTTTCCAGTGGTCTATTAATTATGATTTTTGCAGTTTTTAACAAAAATCAAAAATTGTGTCATTTTTAAGACATATTTTCTGTAGAGCAGCAGGAGCTATTTAGAAATTTGCCTCTTAGTTGTTGGCTCAGAAGTTAGCCTCGGCTAATTTCCCACCAACCCTTTGTTTACACTCTCTCCCGCTAGCTTACAGCACCTCACAAGCACAAGCTAACATTAACATAGCATAAAAAAGGAAAGAAATATCAGAGATATGCAGCTGTACTTGAATCAGATGGCAACTCAGATGAGGAAAATAAAGATCTATTTGCAAGAAGATGTATCTGAATTGTGGTGGAGAAACGAGACTTTTATTTAAAACTGTGGATTTTCATCTGCTCCTGATCCATAACAATTAAATAAAGAAATACTCAGAAACACAGTTTTTAATCTTACAGTATTTTATACATGTCCTCAGTTTATAAGTAAAAAAGCTACATGGGCATGTTAAAAAACATCAAAAACTAAACTTTCATTGGAGTTGGTCTTCAGTTCAACCTCTTCATGGCTGCTCTTTATAAATATATATTCATGCTTATGGTCA
This sequence comes from Oryzias melastigma, assembly GCF_002922805.2. Lineage (NCBI taxonomy): Eukaryota > Metazoa > Chordata > Actinopteri > Beloniformes > Adrianichthyidae > Oryzias > Oryzias melastigma. The sequence continues at coordinate 8,304,658 of NC_050520.1, forward strand.
TTTTTACCAGACGGCAAGTCTTCCAGCCTCCACCATGCTGCTATCTCCAACTTCAAACTCACTCTGAAGACAAGGCTACAAGGGTCAATCTGCTCAAGTCTTACCAAGAAACCAAGAAGGGCCACTTTATTTTTATAAGAACCTCATGACATGCAGTCTTTTCTCCTTTCACACTCCATGTAGCTTGGAAACAGACGTGCAGCTACGATCACATGGGCCGAGAACAGAGCAGTGATGGTAACCATGCCTGAGGGTCGTCATATGACTCAAAGGAAAATAGTTTTGTAGATTTCTTTTTTTTCTGACGCTTTCTGCACTGAGAGCTGCTTTTCCTTGAACCACAACCAAGCAAGCTGTAAGGAGATCAGTGAAACAAAGCGGCCCAACTGTCAGCCGCTATAACAATCACAGCAGCTTTTCACAGGCCCGCTCACTACTTCTCCTCCTCTGTCTGCCCACCCACTTCTCATCTTCCTCATCCTCCACTGGCCACAGCAATGGACTGAAGAGGAATCATTTTCCAAAACACTATCACTCATCTTTTATGCTCTGATCAGGGTGAAAATACGGACCTCACAAGAACAGATGTTTGGATCATATTCAGCTACATCTCTAATTATTTTTCCAGAATTAAAATCAAAATCTGTCCTTCTAGTCATAAACTAGAATAATAAAACCCCAAACAAGCAAATTGTTACTATGGGAGATTCAATACTTTATGTGGATCTTTTGACGAGTACGACCCATCGAAGTATAGCTGTAGATCAAACAGATACCTATCGAGATTGAAGAATCTCAAAATGACAGCTTAGAAAATAGGGTGACTGTAATCCCTTCATAAGAAATTTCCCCTCAAATCGTGCTCAACAGTCACCCAGCAACAAGAGCAGCGTGCTCCCTTAATATCTGGGGGTTCAGTTAATCGGCTTATCTGATTTGCTTATCGTTCACAGATATAATCACAAAGATGCAGAGCTGCAAAAAAGAGCCTGACATCTGCGGGGTATTCCTTCCAGACAGTATCGCCACACCCAACAGGGCCATGAAAAGTTGATTTGCTTTTTTTTCCCCTGACAGTCTTGTCGTCATGATTTCCAGGCTTGAAGAAGATGAACATTGGAAGCTTTTTTAAATCCCACCGGCTTTGAGTTGTATCAACAACAAGCATTTGCTCTACATGTGAAGGGTCTGGGCCTTCCAGGGCAGATGTGAAGAACAAGTGAACCGTAGAGTAAATGCCGTAGGTTGAGGGGCTCAGTCCCTTACTACATTCTAGCAACAGATGTGAGATGTGTTTGAATGTAGTACTACAGGCGCTCAGTTCAGGGTTAGGATCCCACTGCTACCGCATACATATTTAAAGCTGATTTAAGCTGCACTGTACAGGACTGGAGGGAACCCAAATCTGTTTTATATTATCTTGCATCAGATGTGATTATTAAGAGATGTGAGGTTGCACGGAGGGGATTTGGTTGCTGACATGTGGGTCAGGCATAATAGTGTTAATTATTCATATCAGAAGTGAACTAAAGTGGGAATATACTGTAGATTCTGCATGAACACATATGCAGATCTGTCCTCCACTTTGATTCATGGCTTTCTAGTAGGTTCCTATCAGGTCACAAACCAGCATATGGCCACACTTTATGCTCATCTGATGTGCGGATTATGGCAACACCACTTTGTATGTGTTTTACTAAATAACAACCATTCAAAATCATATGCAATTATATGCATGAAAGGGGGGTTGACAGTGGAGCATATTGCAGAAGAGCAGAGTGCAAGCTGTTTTTAGGCAGTAGGTATAAGAGGCATAACTCCACATGGGAAAATCTGGCACACTAGCATCAGGACCAGATGGAAGAAGAAAGAAAGGCAGGCTGGCGAGAGTATGATAGAGGAAAGATGGAGACAAAAATATGCATCAAAACACCAACTAGCAGATTGTTCCATTATTTCTAACCTTAAAAATATTATTCCATCATTTAGTCCTTCTGCTTTTTAGCTCCTAAGTAGATATCAGAGCTGTCCACAGCTTCAGAATCATAAATAAGGAGTCGGCTCGTTTGCTGTTTATGTGGAGCATTTGCATACCAAACCAGTCACTTTGCGGCAGGGGGATCATTCATCCTTAAATAGCTGGTGATGCAGTGGTCATTTTGTCATGATTTCATCTGTAAAATGTTTTTTCCCACCACAAAACTCCATCTGCAGTTTGTTCAGAAAGCGTGACCTGGTTCTGTGTCATAACTGCAGCCACAATATTATAGTTGTCGTGGCCAAGCTCTGCATATCCAACCCAAAGCCTGGAGCAAACAACTCTTTCCTTCCATCCATCCTTCCAAGAGCCCCTTCAGCTTGAGGTGACTGCACTTACACACCATAAAATTATAAAGCTTCAGAGAGAAATGGAACCATGTTTTAGAGAGGAGGGCGGAATACTGGTTTGCTAGTTAAGTTCAACTAAGTCCAGAGGCCAGATGGATACGCACAAAAACCCCCATCATGTGCTTGCTTTGTTCCACGCGGTATTTAGAAAAGGAGATTGTGCAGTGAGCCTGTTTGAACCTCATCTGTTCTTCAGGACATCCATATACATGTTTACGGGTATTTGATGATAAGGCGAAGTTCACAAATTACAAGACAAAGTTTGGCAATGAAAACAAAAACTTCAAGACAATATCACCTGGATAAATGAAAACCTTTATCGACATGAAACAGGAAAATAACAATCCTTAATTCATGCTTTGAATTCTTCCTATAGTACACAGCAAAAGACTATATTAAGAACTTAAAAATTATTTTTTTCTCTGGCAAAAAAATAAAGAAAATCAAGAAAGTTTTGCATTTGAAGTCAACCTGCTCTGGTTCTGGATAGAGCGTGTTAGACGGACCACATCACCGCCATCCTGGCTACACTTCACTGGCTGCCTGTGAGTTTTAGAGTTCGTCTTTTATTTGTTCAATTCTTGTATTTGTTTTTAAATCTTTAAATAATCCTGCACCGCCTCAGATCAGCTTCCCTAGAGGTACAGAGGTCCAACAGGAAGAAGCTCAGGGGGAACAAGCATTTTCAATTTGTGCACCGAAGCCGTAGAACCACTGAGCAACTCTTTAATTTAAAAAAAACGTATCAAAACCTATTTTTATTGCCAGGTCTTTGACACCACATGAGACTCTGCTCTGCAGGGGTGTTTTACTGTTTTGCTTTTGATTTTATCTTATGTTTTTATGTTTTTAAGACACTTGTTTATCCTTTTAACCTATGGCTTTAACTTCTTAGTTGTTATTTTTATTGTTTCTGCTTGACAATGGCCATTTTGAGGCATCATATAAATAAAGAAACTTAAGCTTAACTTAAACAGCAAAATAAAGCAGATCTGACCATTACTTTTTACAGTTTATGCATTGTTTAGTAAAACTCCTAACAAACCTCACTAGGGTTTTAAACTGTTTCCAAAGATTTAGATTTGTTTAGGCTTGAAAAAACGTATCCAACTTTTATATTGGAGAAAAATCTAAACCAAAAAATATAAAAATAAATTACTATATGAAACCTTTTTTTTATTGTGTTTTACTTTTAACACATTTGATTTATTTTCATAGGGAACCTTTATGTAGTGTATAGGAAATCATAAGAATGCTACAGTTTATTAAAACTCTGCTTTCACTGCTCACTTGTAACATAAGCTACATTTGTCCCATGCTAGCTGCATAAAAGGGGGCGTGTCTTCCTCCCTCCATTCATAGCTCAAAGTGGGAGTGTAAATCAGGCTTGTGCACAAATGTAAAGTTCAATGATGAATGAGGGTTATGAAAGAGAAGCATGCATATGCATGACTTTGGAAATGTGGTGAAGATACTAAAAATTCATTCTTATCCTTTGTCATTCACACAACTTTATTCATGAAGAATGCTCTTTAATTCATTAGGATACTAAAGTTTCCCTGTATTACTCACATTATAACTGTGGAAAAACTGTTTTTTTAACTTATTGATTAAGTAAATTGACACATTTCAAATGTTTAAAACTCAATTATATTTAGCTGGAAATCTCTTTTAAAAGTGTTCAACAAATACAAAACATTCAAAAAAATATTTTTATATTCCTTGCTTAGGTGAGGGGAAATAATTAATATTATTTGCATTTATTTGTGAGCCATTTTTGAAAATTGCAATCATTATATAATGCTTCCTGTCACAATTAGCAAGTGATAAATATGCATGGTCTGTGTATTGTCTGGGGAAATAACAGAGCACATATAAAACAATCCTTTAGGAGAAATTTTTTTATGTTTTTCCCAGTTTTCATCACTTCTACACTTATTTCCATATTTCAGTTTTGGTTTTAGGGCACTGAGCTAAATGATAATTGAGGAGAGAGATGGTGAGGCAGAGTAAGAGAAACTTTTACTTCTTGAATGTACACTAAACCAGCCCATTTCTAACCAGTGCAGCAGAAACCGGATAACCTTAACTGCTATTTACGATTTAAAGCCGGCCAGCTGTTTCAACCCAGCTCTCCCAGTTTGCTTTTTTTAAACTTCACTGTTTATTTCTGTTCCAGTGTCAGTGGACAGCGGGGTTCTTCCTCAGTAAACAATAGCATGAGACCCCCCAGGTTCTTCCTCAGGAAAGTTATAGTTTAAACATTCTTTTTAATAACCTATTATAAGTTTAAAGATCATTTCAATCAGAAACTGTGATTAAAAACATCTCTGTGACATGAAAATAATGAGACATTTCGTTTTAATCAACATTCTTTTTTTGGATTAAAAACTCAGTTCTGTGCACGTTTGTCTTCTTGGAATATTAATGTTGGCTTCAATCATTTCAGCTGCGTCACCCTCCAACACCTTTCATTTATTACACCTGAGCTTTTCCGTCACTGATCATATCTTCATAAAAGCGTTTTCATAAAAGCGTTCACTGTTGCTCTGTGAGCGATGGCGGTTAAAAAGAAACCTGTTGCATGACCTCATTCACCTCTGGAAGGGAAACGCATTAAGTGGCAGCAGATGTTTGGGGAAACCAAAACATGTGCCGTTTGAACGGATTCTGTGGTGTGGGAGAAGTCAAAGTAGCATTTTGCTTTTATGTTGACATGCTCTTCTTTTTAACCGCCCACCAGTGTTCTGTAACTTTTTTATGCTCATTTGGTTGTTTTTGATTTAGTATATTTTAAAGCAGAATATGTTGGATGTACAAAAATATACATGAAGCCTGGCTTTGATTGAATAATTGGTTTAATTTTGTCCACTTTTCAGCTCTCTTGGGATTACATCTGCATTTACTTACTTGGTCTTGCCAACCACCTGTCTGCAGGCCCCCTCTGACACCCAACCGCAATAAGGATCTCTGGAGGCAATGCAGGACCTGGAGGAAAATCCCAAACAACATTACGTTATGCACCAGAGAGCTGCCTGCTGGATTTGAAAGCATGCATCAAACTTACTTCTTGCAGCGTCCATGTCGTTCGCACCGAGACAGCGGTACTTTAACCACACACGAGGTGAAAGCTACCCACATGGCATGGTTCTTGCCATCAATCTGCATGCCAATGATGCGCTTGTCCTCTACTCCATCTATGCTGCACCTAGAAAGCAAAAAACGTTCATAAAACTTGCATTGTGTTGGGAGATTTCCCAGTGATTTAAAAGTTCAATCAAAGAGCAAAGGATGGAGATTAGGATGTTACACAGAGACAAAGTGAGGTCAGCAAAAACACGACAGAGCACACAGGGTCAGGAACTGAGTGGGAGATAAACCAAGATAAAGGAAGGGGTGATACAGATACAACAGATAAACAGACAGATGGGCACTGTGAGCAGCACCTAAACGCAGACCAGGACGCTGTATTCCACCACTACTCCATCCCTGCTAGTCGCCTTTGTCCCCGCAGGGGCGCACTAATCCCTCTGGGGCGTGTCAAGCCTCATTCTATCCCTTATCTCCCCTCCGCTCGTCTCTTCTTTCTGCCATCCAGCTCCTGGGATTTAATCGCCCGTTTCCAGAGCTCTGCTCCTGCATTAACGCTCTCAATTAGGGCTTAGAGTCCATCTACACAGGGTAATGCACGGCAATCGGGCATGATCCAGTCAGCCAACCAGCCGAGGAGGCAAAAAGTCACTAACTGTACGCAACTAGAGCCAGATGGCCAGAAGCAGATGAATGCTCAACAAAGGAGGAAACAAAGAAAAATGCTTAGAAGAGGCAAAGAGATCCAGCAAGTAACAAAGGAATAGAGATGACCCTGCACTTCTTTCATGAATCTCATCACATGGCTACAGTATGTTGCCCTGCAAACCTCAAAGCGCTCCTATCAACTCTTTTTCATGTTCTTTCTGGCTTCCAAGCACTCCTCTATGATCTCTGCATTTGTTTTCTCTCCCTCCTGAGTCGGTGGTAACATGTGTTCTCTCTCAGCCACTACCAACCAACACACGATTTGGCAGAACTTTTCCGCGGGTGACCTTTACTCATCGCCCATGCTTGAAGATGCTCTCCCCTTCACATCCACACACAAAATCTCACAACCACCATGTGTATAATGTATTAACAACAATCCTATGGAGGCTCTGAAGATAAACACAGACCCCAGCGTGAGCGGGAGTGTGTTTCCTTTAATCAACCAACATTATGGTGGAGCAGGGCTCCGTTGCGGTCGGGAGTCATGCTGCTACGTTATCCAGAGCCTTAGTGTCTCTGACTTTAATTTAAGAGCTGCGGTTAGGCAAAGTGTAACCTGATAAAACTCCTTAAATGATAGAGTAGCCATCTGGGTGACTGGCTTCACTACAGAGCTTTTGTCAGGGGGTCTAACTGCGGAGATGAAGCTGGTGGGTTGGCTACGTTGATAGATTGTGGAAACACACAAAATTAAACACATACTTTTCACTCCAGAACAGGCACATATGCATCAACTGGGTTTCGGGTCTTCTAAGCAACTGTATCCTCGCGCTATACAAATAAGAGCTACGTACTTGTCAGGGTTGTAGACGTTGACCTCCTCTAGAAACAGGCTGTTATTCAGGAAGCCGTTGTTCATCTTGGCCAGGAATTTGAGGATGATGCCTTTTTCGGATCCCAGGAATACCACGGTGTTGTTTCTATGGGGACCTGCTTCGTTGTCCACCACAATGCGTGTCAAGCGATACCTGGAAAATGGAATACCAGGAAAAGCAAATCAGTCAATTGCTTCATTAATTAGTCAGTTTGTCCGCCGGCAGAGAAACGGGATAGCTCTCTGAGAGGGCGGCAGATGGTGATGCACATCACAAGCACGCATTGTTGTAAACTCCAGAACAGCACATCCTCTTCTAAATGTCATTGTCGTGATAATAATTACACCAACAATCAGTCAGTCGGTTAATATGATCTCCATTGTGTAGGTCGGATGTCTGAAGATGACGACAGGGGGACGATTTCATTCATCGATTTTCAATTCGTCATCAGATTGGTAAAAAGCCTTTGAGCTGCCTGTTTAAAAAAAAAAATCATTGCAGCCAAGTTTCTCAAGTAACAAACAAACAGAAATGTATTCTCTGACTGACAGCAGCTGATGGCAGCACATTGAAACTCCCAGGATATCCAGATTTTTGACATTTTATACCAATAATGGATCTGATAACAAGAATTATCTATTCATTTATTTAATTTATTGGTTTATTTCAAGCATTAAAATGTAACGATACAAAAAAAATATATAAAATACAGATATATCAGCCCAATTTAAGAAGATTATACCATCTTTTTGACAGTGTAATTACTCTTAATCATAAACAGATGTAGTTATATCGAGATACACTCATTAGATTCATTAAAGATAAAGATTATCATATGAGGCCCAATTACGTCCAATTTGAATGCATTCTATTCATGGATTTTCTTGTGTTTATCTACTTCCTTATCTACTCCACTTAATCTTCCTGAGTAAATGTGTGTGACATAAGATTGTCACAGTGTTTAGAAAAACAAGTTCTATGAAAAAGCATCGAAAAGTAACATTAAATGGATGTAGCCTCTGTTTGCGTTTAATTTAATAAAAAAGAACAATTTTGAGAAAAAAAATAAGCATCACCATTAATCTCTGGGTTTTTTAGAGACATATTTTTACAGATTTGTTCACTAAAACAGAATCTTTTTTTAAGTACTGTTTTTCTGCATTGGTGTTTATCGATGCTGATGTTGTATTCAAAACTCAGTAGCCTTAAAGATGTGGAGATGACCCAGACTGCAAAAGATGCTTTTAGACCGGAGTTTGAATAAACAGCTTACGGCTTTAGCGGTTAACAGAAGGAGATGAGATTTAAAGATTAGACATGGATCTCATCTGAAAATCTAGCAAGTCCACTAATATCCTCATTATTGGATGCCTTCTATGTCCAAATAACTTTAAATGTTCTCACTTGTGAGTTCTAGCTGTCTTTAACAAGAGTCCCATGGACAGAATCAGTGAAATAATTCAATCCCACCAAGCTAGACACACAGGCTTTTCATATTTGAGATATCACAGCAGAAAGAGGTGTTTAGTGTTTGTTTGCCAGCTGAGGTCCCTGCCACTGCACAGGAAGTCTGCAGACAGAACATTTTGTTTTTATTGAGAAAAAGGCATGTGCTTGATATTGGGGGCATCCTCTCTGGAGAGCAGAAAATATCTAACCGTAGTACAGATTTCATTTCAAGTTGACTTCTGTAAGAGCAGCAGACCAAACAGAACCCATGAGAGATATCCAGCCTACAATATGTGCTATCATGGAAAATACCTGCAAACCTCCAGAGGAGTTTCTTTGCAGCTCAAAGTTTAGGAGAGGCTATTGCTTGTCAAGGATTCAGACAGAAGCGGCGACCCTTAACCCTGCACTGGGCCTTTTAAGGCTGAGATCCAAACTAATAAAGCTTTCAACTTTTCATTTGTGCTGAAATTGGAGACATTGTGCTGTAGGGTTTTGTAAGGAAAATGCCTTCAATGGTTGGTTGATTAATTATTAGTCACTGACTGCAAGCACCATATTGTTTTTGCAATTGGAAAAAAATTCTAGGCTTTTGTGTGACAATTTGACCAGCACCACATGCTATGTGCACACCTACCCAAATATTCGTCCGGTACTAGACGATGACCGCATGGTGAGCAAAAAAATAAATGGAGTGGAAGTCGTTTATGGAGCCGAAAAACAAATATTTCAAAACACACGTGTCGGGAATACTCAAAGACAGTTTTGAATTATTATGGGATGTCCGCAGAACCTACGGCTTGTCTGTAATTTTGTGGTAAAGTTTCTTAATTGGCGAATTTAACACTTTTCCACAATATGGATAGAGGAAACGTTAGTTTAGTAAATTTTGCACACATGCTGCTGGCTTGAGTCTACAACAATCCCTGGAGTTTTGTCGACCTTTGATCTCTAGAAGAGGCCGCCATTTTTAATTTTCAAAAGAACATCTTTAGTACCACCTACAAGCAAAAACTTGGGGTTTATATCGATCGTTTCATAACTTCACGGGCATCATTGGTTAGCAATTAAGGAAAAAATGATGCAATTAGAAGTTGTAGACTTTGAATGACATGTGTTTGGCGAGCTTGCAAAAGTGGCGTTCTTCTATTACTCACTGATTTTTTACTAGAATATTGTGAACATTTTATATTTGGATCCCTGGCTATAGCTGATCAAAATCATATAACACAGGATATGAACATATTAGGAATGTGGGCGTGGTTAGCAAATAACTTCGTTGCTAAGGAAATTCAAACATTTACTTTTGTCGATTTGTCTGAAACTTACATAGATCTGTTCGGTATCCCCAGACAACCAAAACATAAAATGGTTGCTATGGAGATAAAACTAGAAAAAAGCCACCATTTTGAAAAACGTGGTTTTCACATCAATTTGTCACGTGCAGCTCTGACTAGCCTAGGTCAAATGTGGGCAGTGAGAGCGAGGGCGAGTGGAGAGATGTGGCAAGGGCAGTCGTGGGCCGTGAGGGTGGCGGCGGGTAGTGCCTGAAAGCCATAAAGCACTTCTCCTGGCTTGTATTTTAAAGGAAATTATGTTAACTATCAGGCATTGACTGAGTTAAACTAAAAGAAAATGAAAATCCCACAAGAAAAACAAGAGTTTGGACCTAAGCTTAACTGCTCGGAGCATCCTTATGACCAAAACCTGGATAATTAAAAAAAGATTCTTGTTTAATTGAGGGATTCAATATAAAAACAAACAGAATGAGTTAACTTTCGTTACTGCTTAGTCATTCAGGGAGAAGTATAGTAAGTTGGGAATTTGGACTCACTGCACTTAAGCACAAAAATAGGTCACTGGCTGTTTGTAATGGAGTCCCACTGTCATTTAATGACTTGAATCTCTGAGTAACACTTGAAATAATTACTGTCCTGGGCTGAAAAGGCTCACAGACTCTCTGATGCCAGCAGCTTTTGGAGTGTGAGATGCTCACCGAACCATAGTCTTGAGAAACCAGGGCCTGTTGGCGATGGAAGGCACGGCCTCGTCCATCAGAGGATGCATCTTGATGAAGTTGAGTGTGTCGTCGGGGAACTCATTAGATATCTTATACCTCTCCATGGACGGACTACCAGCACAGCTGCCAGGTCTGCGAGTGAAGAGGAGGTGGAGAGATAATGGGAGAGGATTAAAAAAAGAGTGGTAGATGGAGAAAAGAGCCCAATTGAACAAAACACTCGATGATAAGAGGCTAGGAGAACAGACAATCTCACTTCCTTAAAATCGATGAAAGTGAAGCCGTAAATGACTGAACTCTAATTTCAAGAGGCTCTGGTCAAACAGGAGAGCACACAATGTCCTCTTTTCTCTAGATTAGCAGTGAAGCTCGGTGACTCCTTTTCTATCTGATCCTTTTATAGGGAGCTGGAGAGTTTCCTATAAAAAAGAAGAGCTGCTTTTGATAGCACATCCTCAATTGCAGGCATGTCACCTCAAGCCCATAAAACCCCTTTATAGCCAGGTCTTTGATGCCCTTTCACAGCACAGGAACTTCCACAAGTATACTGCTGCAAGCCTCACACAGTTATTATGTTGTTTTTAATTAATTCAATCATTTTAATTAATTTTCCAAAGCAGCAAATTGAAGTTAGACATGTAGGCAAATCAGCAATCATGAAAAGCCCCAGAGTGCACATAAGAAAAACCCACATCAACATGGTACGAAACTTGGTATAAACTCAAAAAGAAAACCCCATCCTTCCTCAATGGCTTTTTAAGCAGCTGCTAAATTCCAGATTTACAGATTCATTTATTTGGGTTATTTCTAAAGCAAAGAAAACATCCAAACTGCTACTGTTAGTATACTGTTTATGCATTTGCACATATGGACAGCAGAACGCGACCAGGCATCTCTGAAATACGAAAATCTGCAAATAATTTAGAACGAGCACATGGAGGAGCAGTCTGCTGCAGGACCAGACCTTGGTGGCATTGTTACAACTCTCTGTCTGCTCGCCTGCAGATAAAAAGACTAAACACGCCTGGGGATGCAAATGAAATCAATCATACCCATTACCACAAAGAAAAACAAGAAGAAAAAAAACACAGGGGGCACATCTGCTCCTTGAAATGTCTGACCTTGCTGAACATAAACCAGTTACCACATACTAATTGATGTATGAAGGTAAACGTACTCGTTTGCACAAAGCATTCAGATGAATACAGTAGAGGTTCTCACTTGGCGAGTAGTCACATCCCTGAGCGAAACAGCTTTGCACAAACACAAACTGTTCCACCAATTATCAGAGCTCTGATCTCTGCAGTAAATCTTTTTTGTTTTTTTTTTCCTTGAAGGTATTAAAAAAAGGGTTCTTTGAGCTCTAATTAGTGAGAAACAAATGGGAGATTGATCAGGTTGGTACATTTGTGAAATGAACCAGCCTCTGAAGTGATCTCACGCTTCATTTATTGATGCCTGGCTAGCTCTGTGTGGGAAAGAGCTGAGGAATGAGAGCACCCTAAATGATTGTTTTTAGGGAATGCAGGTAAGGGTAGGAAGTCTAATCACTGACTGAAATAAGTGCAAATGATTGAAATTACTACTGAAAATTGCACCACGGTGTTACCAGATTGCATTTTGGAGGAATGTATGTGTCTGTGTGCTCGTGTTATACCTTGGTTTGGGAACCTTCTCCTCAGGAAAAGGTGTCCAAGTGGAGTCCGGGGATTTCTGCTCTTTGAAACGTCCCGTAAACGTCTTGGCCACTTCAGCCATGTCATAAGCACACACTGCCGAGCCGGGAATGCTGCCATGACACAGAGAAACACAAGAAAACTAAATTGGTGACATTTAGCTTAATCTCATTTCTGCTTTCTGGATTATTTCCAAGAGTGGGGGAAAATACTTTGCGATACTATTTGTAGTTTAAAATTCCACATTTTGAGGATCAGGACTTTTCCCTGAACTGCAAAGTTGACGAATAAAGTCATCTGTGAGAGATCCTCGTGAGGACACATGCTCCCTTTCTCCCAGACCGGGTTTCCCCATGAGTCTGTGGCCTTAAAGTTCATCCCAAATACAATGTTGGGCTCCAAAAATGGAAAAGGCAGCTGCATCTTTCTCTGCATGTGAAATCAATGCATAGCTGATTATTGAGTCACTTCTGTATTTACTGTGCATGTGCTTTCAGAAGTGAAAACTAAGAGCTGTTTACAGGATGAAAAACGCCATTCTCTCTCCTCGCTGCCAGGATTTTCATGCTATTGCATCATGGGTTAAATAGAGGAGACCAAAACACCAGGGCAGCATTGCAGACAGCAATGTCAGAGAGCTGTTAGTTTCTGGCTCAACTACTCCATTACCGTAATTACAGCCTGTGTGGAATATACAGAAATGTAGGCAGAAATATTTCTGTTTATTTGGAGCTTTTAATGAGGCAGATTGAGCGTGTTAATAAGTGGCATGGCCACTTGGCTGCTCCTTCAGACAGACACTTTTTTGACACAAAACTCCGTGTGTCGTCTACATTCTCCGCATGCTTCTTCCGATTTCAATCCTCCACTATGAAATGAAAAACTAACACTTTGATCAGAACGGGAGCCCACAGAAAATGTTCGGAGATGCTGCCTCATTGGATTTTAATGTCTATTAACCACGCTCAATTGCGTTGTCACAAGCAATTGTCTTATCGGCTAAAAAGCAGCCATAAAATAGAAAATTGCCATATGTGCGGACTATCAGACCTGCTCTATGGCTTTGTGGTAATTTTCAATTTAGATAAGAACTCCCACAGATAGTGAGAATACATCTGAGAAAGGATTACAGACAGAAAGCAGGGGTGAACCGCTGCATGTCGGTAAAGTAGCTAAACTGTTTCGACAGAAGAGGTAAATGTTGACCCTGTAATGCTCATAAATTACATGTCACCTAGAGGCACAGCAGGGCCACACACTGCCAGCATTATCAAAGGTCATGCTGTTGATGAGGGCGTTTTAGAAGGTATTTCAAACCGGGGGGAGATAATCCGGATAATAAAGGGAAAGTTCAAAACAACTTTGACGAGCTTGAACTCATTTGAAATGAGGATAAAGGAAAAATGCATTACAGTTACTCGAGTTCTGCCTCAGAGTACCTGTTGTAAGGTGTGGAGAAAGTCGCCAGCACAACATCCCTCCCATTGACATGAATGACGTCCGTCACGGCCTGCAGGATGTTAAAGTAGAAGTGGGAGTCGCCGGGGATGGAGCAGTTCAGGCGAGACTTCAGAAAGGATGTCCACTGCTTCTCCAGGACGCGAGGCGAGCCGCCGCGGTCGTTCTTACAAACCCTCGCAACCCGAGGAAACACCACCTGTACGAGCCATGCACAGATTGAAAGGTTGTGTTTTAATAGTCTTAAATCAGATGACAAATCCGTCAAATACACGGATTTAGCAGTGCACCCTGCAGCACTGTCAGACTGTCAGGCGGCGTTATCAGAGAGATCACGACGGATGTCACAGAGCAAAGAATACATCGTGTGACGTCACTTTAGGCAATTTATTGCATTTTCCTTGAACCTATTGAGCAGGTTGTGGGCCGAACAGGATAAACATTTGTTAAAAAATCTAAAGCTACATTTGTAAAGCTTCAAAACTGTAACTTTTTAACATAATTGTGAATTAGATATATAGAATTACCTGCAATGATGCTAGTGTGAATGCTGTAAGCTGAATTTGGCTGGTGCTAGTGCTGATAGCTGAAGATGCTGAAAGAGATAGCTAAAAACGCTGAAGCTGATAGCTGAAAATGCTGATAGCCAGCTAAAATATCAGCTAAATGCCAAATTAGCCTAAAAAAATAAAATAAAAAAACCCTTTGGTTAGCCAAAACAGCTAGCACATAGCTGAAATATTAGCTAAACTCCAAAACAGCCTAAAACTAAAGAAACCCTAAATTAGCCAAAACCGCTAGTATGTAGCTGAACTATTAGCTAAAATCCAAAATAGAATAAACCTTAAGACCTTAACGTTTTAACATAATTATGAATAAAAGGCAGCATCATTATTCCAGAATAAATCAACTTAAACATTTAATAACTTTCAATATTTTACTCTCCATAAAAATGTATTTTGTCAAAATTATAAAAGTTAAAAATAAATGCAAGATAATGTCAGGCCATTAATAACATCACAATAATATGGTCTGGAGGGCTCGATAGAATTACCCAGAGGGCCAGATCCGGCCCCGGGCCTTGACTTTGACACATGCTCTTGAGTCAGTCCACAATGTAAAAAAAAAAAGTATTTTAAGTTTAGTGGTGAATGCAAAAAGCTCCAAAACCAACTTATGTTTACAAAATAGCCCCAGCCCATAAAGACCCAGACTCATTTTTCCTTAAAAATAAAATTTAGTGGAAAATACCACAAAACAAGTTGACCACAGAGAACATTTTAGATATTTTTCTGTCACATTTATGTCACTATGAGTTCTTATGGGTTGAATTATAGAAGGAGTGAAAACTGCAATGTTGGTAGTGACTAATAAACTGTTTAAGATTCATTTGCATAGAATTTATGAAAAATCATAACAGACTGTTCAATTGAAATATCACAGAATGGTGAACTGAGTCTACTTTAACAGCTGTTTTGTCTGCTTTAGCTCACAGATTGTGGTGAAAGATAAAAAAAATCAAATAAAAGTTATAATTGGAATAAACACAATGGATGACACCTTATCTCACGTTACATCACCTAATTGTAAATTAAAAGCAGGTGAGCAACTGCTGATGTGCTGTTTGAGAGTCAGCACCTGGCAACTGAAAGTTTCAAATTGGAGCCAGTGGTGTAATAACAGCCTCGCCTTCACATCTTGTTGGTAGTGTTGTAATTAGTTGTTGTCAAACTATACTTAACAGCTATGACTCCAGCCTCGACCTGAAATTGATAGTGCGGATGGAAGCCAACATACAATTAAATTCAGATCTGCACCAATACCATACACACACAATCTATCATTTACAAAATCGACTTAGTAAAAACGTCGATAGGTCGTATGCAGGTCTGTGCAAGATCAGTGTTAAATCGTTTGACTTTACATGTGATTCTTCTTAGTTAAAGGTGAGGCTACCTGTTCTAGGATTTCTTTTTCTCAGTTTGTGTATGCAAAGCTAGTGAAAATATTCACATAAATAGGATTTATTTTGTACAAATACCTCAGCAAACACCTTTTTGAAAATACATGTGTTTTTTTTTTTTTTAAACTGCAGATCCCCTTTTAAAACAAAGGGATACACAAATAGACATGGGCAGATATATCACCTTGGAAGCATGGATGGCTGTTTACATTTTCAGGAAAGGCCATTCTGCTGTGCAATAATGAAGAGATATCATTCACTAAATGTTAAATTGCTCTGCGCTTCATCAGTTCTCCCACCACATGCATAATTACACTGACATTACTTTCAAAACACCGGGCAGATTGAGAGGCCTGATCTGTATTCATGCTCTGTATAACACATGGCAGTCACTTCTGGCAGTGAGTCCATTATTTCTGTGTTTGTGTTACCTCAACTCTGTTCTCACGCCATCCCACATATTGTGTGTGTGTCTCCTAATTTATTCTGCAAAGTACGTATTCATTTCCAAAATGCCTTTTCTCCTGATATCCCCAGACTGAATTGAGGAGATTCATTTAAAATTTCCCTCAGAAGGTAACTTTTTTTCTTTTTTTAAAAGCTCGCCTCTTTGACTGCAAAGTCTCATTTCTCAGAGATGCTCGGGTGGAAATTCTCTCTAGAAAAATGGAGACGGTAGGTCAAACAGGAGCACAATGGCTATATTTAGACTGAAAACGGGACCTCCAGACACCCATAGATTCTGTTTTGAGTCTATTTTAGGTTCAGCATCCTGCTCAGTGTTGCTGAAAACTGTTTTTGGCAACTTAACAACTCCTGAAAGCCTCATTCTCATTATGTGATACACCCATATCCTGTTGGCTTCCCCAGGCACTTCCTGATCCTCTTGGTAAATAGGAAGTCACCTCTGATTAGAGTTCAAACAATGGAAGTTTCAATAAGGTCTCTGCTTACCTTTCCCATTGTATTGTACTCCATAGCAATTTCCCGAAAGAAGAAATAGATGAAGTCCCCGTAATCAACTGCCTGAACAAAGTAGGGCTCTGCAAAAAAGTAATAAAAGTAGTTTAAAATAATGTTTTTCTAAAGTAAGCATTTAAATTATCACTTGTTTAATGCAGAAAATGACAAAGTGAGCTTAAAGGCTCAACCTATCATCAGTGAAACCAGCTAAATAGGAAAAACAGATGTATGAAGTTGAATTTGTTGGTAAAGTTTTTTCATCCATGAAAAGGTTTTGTATTAAAATGCAGTAAAAAGATTCTGTATATGTAATAAGAAATCTGTGCATCTGTTAAACTGTTTCATTACTGTAGGAAAAAAATGTCCGTATAAATGCTTTGAACATGTGTGAAACATCACGAACACACACATTGATATAGTAAAAAAAAAAAGTTATAAGTACAATTCTTTTGTTTCTCAACCAATCAGTGTGCTGCTTTGACCAGCCAATCAGATGATATGATATAAATGCCAGTAGAATAAACAAGAAGTTTCTTCATTCTACACATGCAGTATATAAGATGAAATGGCAGAAAATACCATGAGAATTTCCTGAAACTAATAATGATTGAATGAAGGATCAATCCATATTTTGGGTATCAACAGTTCATCTCGCCTCCTTTGTGTAGAGTGAGTGAACTTGTTTTTTTGCTTTCTTTGTTTTGTTTTTGTTTTCCTGGCATGGATATCATGCATCTGATAAGCTGGTCCAAGCACTGATTGGACGACGGTGAAAGGCTGCTGATTGGTTGATTTGTTGAGAAGCTAAAGAATTGTAGTATGTTGTAACCTGTTGTAGATCAATGCACGTGCCTGTATGTAACTGTGACGTTTAACACATGGACAAAGCATTTTTATTGATTTTTTCTGCAGTTTAACAGATGGACACATTTCTTATTACAGTTACAAAACTCTTTATGACAGTCAGAGAATTTCCGTCTACAAGTACGAAACCTTTTTACAGACGGACAATACTTCAGGTCAGTGCATCTAAAAGAATCTACAGCAAGCAAAGTGTTGGTTTCTGCCATACTGTGGACCAAAGGGGTGTTTAGACAGTTCTGCACGAACATCATAAATCACGCGACACACGATCCAGCTCAGTTAGTTTGATGTCGTGTCAGTGAACTTGGCGCTGCCTACCCACAGAAACTTTTACTTTCGAGTGTCCCCAACTCACCTTTGAGCCATTTGGAGTCATGTTTGACAGTGCGCAGAGTCGGACTGTCGCCAAGGCTACGGTAGATGACTGCATCGATCGCTAGAAAGTCTGTTACAGTGGCTGAGTACAGCTTGCCATCTGGACAGGAAACACAAAGGCAGAAAGCAAAATGAGGAGGATAGATGGAGATGAAGAGCCACAGAAGATGAAAAGAATGAGGATGAGAGTCTGTTTCTAAAACAACAGCCACTGAGGGATTTTTATGCATTTAAAAAAACACAAACATACTTCACATGACTCAGTTCTGGGTAATGACTGAATCACAAAAACCAAAGGGATTCTTTGATGGACAACAAATGGACTGTGCACTCTCTGGAGCATGTTGTGCATTTGTGATTACCCAGTTTAACAAACACCAAAGCCATGAACTCTCATTCTGTCTTATGCTCCACTAAGAAAGTCAAACAAGTCCCTGCACTTTCGTATACACACACACATGCTTCACAAACACAATGCACTGCCAGACTGAGCTCAGTCGGCTCGCCTGTGACCACAGTGGAAACTCAAACGACGTAATTGAAAGGATAGCGGAGGAACCCTCTTGATTACTCAGAGCTTCCAGCTACGTCCACGCAGCTCTGCTTCACATTAGCTGCCCCAGCTTGGCATTTACTCTCGTCATCCGCTTCAAAACAGCACAGACAGTTCATCAATACCGCCATAAATTGTTTCACGATTAATATGAATGAGGACTGAATGTCTTTAGCAGCCTCTTTCGCACCCGGCCAGCGCAGGAGCTGACTCATTCTTCTCCCATCAGCCCCGAAACCGTTAAACTGAATCAGAAACAAGAGGGTGTTCTTTGGAGTGACTGTTACTACACTCATACATTTGCGATGACTGACACGGTGGGATCGTTTGCTCCAGTACCTGTTAAGCATGATTTATAAAACCCTTCTAACACAGCATGAAACAATCCTTCTGTCAAATGACTTCTCTAATGTTTTATACCTACGCAGAGCAGGAAATTAGGATTAATGTTTTTGCTTCATGGAAATCCGTCTGTAGCAGAAACTATCAAACAACCTTAATCTACTTTCTTTTCACGCAGTCCTGTCTTTAACTCATTTAGACCTGAGGCGCTCTCTAAGCTCCCGAACTGCATTAGCCATATGTTGCGTCAGGTTTAAACGGGTTAGTAAAGAAACCAAGAGAAAAGGGAACAAAGATCTGAATAGAATAAAGGTAGTCGAATTAAGAGAAATGCTCAAACGTACCAGCAAAGAGGGCCACATTGGCGTGCTTGGCATCGTAAGGACAGCGTGCCATCCCACTGATTTCTTCTCCCACGGCATCCAGGGTGTCGGTCTAGGAGGAAAATGTGGAAAGAGGTCAGAATAAAAAATTATTGAACGTACTAAAACTACATTAAACCTTTAAAAACGTAACTTTTAAACATTACTATGAATAAAAACAGGTGGGAATATTATTCCTCCAGAATAAATCAACTTAATCTTTAAATAACTTTCAATATTTTACTCTCCCTAAAAATATATATTGTCAAATTCGTACAAGTTGGAAATAAGTGCAAGATAACATCGGGTCAGTAACAACAATACAGTAAAATGATCTGGAGGGCGGGCCTTGACTTTGACACATGTGGTATATGGTATTAACAATCTCATTATAATTTCACTAATACATTTTTCAGTATGTGAACTGTATCAAATTGTTAAAATCAATAAGAGATATTGACATGTGTTCATAATGCATATGACAAATAAAGTTTCAATCTGTCAACAAAACAGCAAATTAAGGCAAAGTTATAAGGAATGAGTTAAAATGTATATTCATAATGGTTAAATATGGTACAAGTCAAGAATTAAAAGTCCCGAAAGCTGGAAGACACAGCCTGTAACCTCATGATGACCCCTCGAGGCCGCTCCCTAAAGGTCAAAGACTCATTTCCGGGAATATCTGGAAAACTGTCATGGAGACAGATTAAAAAAGAGAGACATTTTCCACACTTTCACACGTTGGGTGTTTAATGTTTGCTTTCCCCTGAAATCTTTTATCTCTTAACTGCACTGATGTTAAAGACGTTTTTACAGCCCTCTGATCTCAAACCCATTTGGTGCAGAGCTTTCCTCTGCCCTGGTTTCTAAAGTCTGAGCTTTAGCTGAAGAAAAAAAAGGGCACACAGCCCTGAGCGCAGAATGAGAGAAACTCTCCTCACTGCAGTTTTAAAATACTGATTATTTTAGTCAAATTTAGCACTCTCAACTCTGTTTTGCAGGACTTTTCCCCTCATTTGGTGCATTTCTGTGGAGCTTCCAATTTTTAGTTAGCACCCAAAAGATCAAAGTATTACTTTTAGTGCCACAAGAAATTGAATTTGTTCCGTTTTCTTTTTATTTCTCAACGTCTCATGTCTGCGTAATCCACTGTCATAGAGCCACTAGATTCAATCTCAAGGGAATATGCGCAAACCAGAATTTAGACAAGTTTTCCTTGTTTCGAGCTCAGACTGGTTGTGATGCGGTTGGCAGAGCATGGCCAACAGTCTGATGTGGGTGAAGGGTCACCAGCATCCCTCCATGGGCAGACTTGTCCTCCCCAGCATGCCTCAGGACACTCGCTTAGCCTGGCTGAAGACCAGGGGCACGCTCACACGAGTGTACCACAAGAGAAGAGAAAAAAAACAGGCATCCACTTACAGACCAGCGGCTGGGTAGAGAAAAGATTACAAAACACAGTTTGACTGCAGAGTTCATGCTTTTTTCAGTATCTACCGTCTTTCTTATTTTTCCCCGCTCTCTTGACAAAAGGAAGTGCAGTTCGGCGAGGCTTCAAACTGCTTACACCACTTTTTCTGGTCTCTAAGCAGGTCGTTTTGTTTTCTGCTCCTATCTCAGCGGAAACGGCCATCATCTGCCCACTAAAAAGGTCACACACTCCGGCGCAATGCTGGAGATGCTTGCCAAAGAAATTGTTGAGGATGATTTGGCAGAGAAAATTACAAGTGACCTTTCAGAACAAACACATAACCAGCAGCAGTGAGTCTTTCTTCCTTCTGTCCTCTCAGAAAGCAAAATGGAATGAGAAATAGAGGCAGACTCCTATGAAAAACAGTAAAAAAAAATAGATTCATCACAGTCGACACAGGTGGTTTAGGATCAGCTGTGCACTCGGAGTCAGAAAGTTTCAGTGTTCAAACTAGTTGAGCTTAACAAATCGTGAACGCAACACAAATGCGCCTCTCCTCGTCAGCATGACACAAACATACGCTCGGAAATCTGTCACACCGCCGCCGCTGCCTCCGCCCCTGCCATCGCTTCACTTGATTTCACCAAGGTGGTGACCTCTGTCTGCTGGGCTTGGCTGCCTGTCACTAATCTGTTCCTGCCGTTTGAGCAGGGGAAGGCACTCCCAGCCCTGCCACAGATATGCGCATGGCTCCAGCCTCCTGTAGGGCTGGCGTGCTCGCAGAGACACCCCTTCTGCTTCCTCCCATGACATTAGACCCGCCGAAAGCAATAGTCAGTATTAAAAAAAGAAAACATGCTGACAGACATCTTTATATCTGCCAAAAAATATATTCATGTCTAAACTACTATGTGGATTTTTCTTTCTTATGTTTACCAGGCAAGCACCATTATGCTGTCAACTCTAATAGCTGCAGCAAATAAAGAGGTGCATTCTTTTTGAAGGGTCCAAACAATCGGAGGAGAAGTGCTGCGCTGTCACACGTGGCCGTCAGAATTTGCACCTACTCTGCATCAAAGATGACTGAATGCCCTCCAGCCCTGTTTTAAGGTTCAATCTAAGTGGATGAAAAACACCAGCAGATTATTTATGTTTTTTATTACTATTCTGCAAAGTAATAAATCAACAGAAAACGAATGGGGAGCAAAGATATTCACATCAGGAAGGATCCAGATGATTACGCCATGTCTGATTTTCACAGGTCAGCAAAGCCATCCTGCTTTAAAAAAATATGATTAGAATAAAATCTACGTGATCAATACTTATAGATAGTAATTATAGTAAAAATAACAACAATATAATAATTAGAACAATGAAAAGTATTTTTGAAAAAGAGCAGTTTAGCGTATTGAAGCCTGCCCCTTAAAAAGCTATTATATTATACTAATTATACTTATCTTGACAATCAATTTACATCATTATCAGTATCATACCATTACCATTTATAATACCAGTTTATAATACAATTTATAATACCATTTATATATACAACTATCCCTTTTTTCTAGTACGATCTTTGGTTGATATTGTTAATGTCCACATAATTATCATAATCATGCTAGAATTTATCATATATTCTTGTGTTTTGCCTATACTTGGATAACTTTAAATTTCATATTCTTATTGGATTACGTACAGATGTCCTAAAGCGGGGGGGGTGCAACCTTTAACAGTAAAAGAGCCATTTGGGCTTGTTTTCTACTGATCAAAACTTAGTAAGAGCCAAAAAGTTTTATTTTGATAATGCTTTGAATTCATTACAATGTATTTTTTAATGATAAATATAATATACAGAAGCTCGTATGATTTTCTTTGAGGATAAAAGATGCCTTGTGCCAAACAGGATCATTACAGTATAGTTCAGGACAGTATATGATAATATGTGCTTTAAATTCATAAAAGATCAGACTTTTTATTTCATTTTTGCTGAGTATTTGAAATCTGTGTATTCTGGAGGAAGCAAAGCGCAAACAAGACCTCTCCAAGTCATCAAGAATGTAAAAATCTTTACATAGTCTTTCTTCCAGCCATAAATTTATAAACTCAACTAATCTAAATAAAAAGACTTGTATAATTTTATTTTTCTGTAGTCAAGGAGCCCCCATGGAGAGGTAAAAGAGCCTCAAGTGGCTCAGGAGCTGCAGGTTGCCCCTGCCCTAAAGGGACATAGAAGTAGAAATAATAAGTGCTGGTTTCTGATAGTTTCAAGAGACCAGAACAGTTTCTTTTCTACTTCTATGTTCTTTTAGAGGCTCAGTAATTATGGGAGTTTTCTCCTACTCATAATGATTTCTGGATGTTATTAGGCAATAAGTAGTTATTTGCACACTGTTGCAATGAGCATCTTTTGGTAATAACATCCAGAAATCATTATGAGTGACCAAACAACATTCCATAGGCTTAGCACTGTCATGTATGACCAACTCAGAATAGAGTCTGTTTTCGTAAATCACTCAAAAAAGACAGAAGAAATGATCAGAATGAGACGGGTTAGTGGTAATCGCATTGTTTGCTGTCTGTTGTGACTCCTTGTGAGTGAGGCTTATTATGGATGCTGTCTGGTGCTGCTCCTCTCTGGAGACCTGCATGTCCCCAACCTGTCTGCAGCCGTTTTGGCCAGAGTTCACCAGGTCACATCTGCATACATTAAGAAGTGCATGTCTGTGTGGTTAAGTGCTCAATGCTACAGGCTCTAAGAACAAAGATAAATGCTATTTTTTTGGTGGTTTGTTTATTGCTTATATCTAGCTTGGTATTTTTTTTCCCCCTTTTATTTGTAAGGTATTTAAATATCATTTTGTAAAATGTCTTTTGATTGTATTTCCAGTTAGTTGTTTGTTTTTCACTCAGTGAAGTTTTTCTTAAAATACATAGAGGAATTGTGACTCTTGTTGAGTCTCACTCTTATGTTTAAGGATGTAACGGAGATACACGGCAATCTAACTTCACTATGTGTGACTCTAAGAGGAGGACTTATTTAAGATAAATAAAATGTTGATAAGTTATGTTTAGGAAAATAGCTTCTGAGAAAAACACAACATATTGTTTGTTTCCTCCTCTTATCAACATTTATATATATATTTTAGAGGGGTATTTGTCTCAACTCAATCAAGAGATCATCAAATCCATTTTTACTTTTAAAAACAGTATGGCATAATGTAAGAAATAGAAATTTTATTATAATTGAATTGTATCTATTTTTGAAGGAAAAAAATGTTTTTCTATTGTAATCTTTTTGATACTAATTCCACTTTCTCTCAGTTTATATGAAAATTCCTTTTCTTTACCAAACACAAGAAAATTGGTTTAAGAATAATAGTTTAACCAACAAATCTCTATTTTTATAAAATCCTACTGAATCTGGAATCAACCCAAATTCTGAACTTCTAAAAAATATCAAATCAGTTCTGTTTTTTTTTTTTTTGGCAGAAACACCCAGCTTTAACTGGTGAAGAGCCAATGAATAGTTTAAAAACCTTTCCTGATGACATGACCAACCTATCCTGGATGGCCTTTTTGTTGACATAAGCAGCTTTATAACCTCAGACATTAATACTGGTGTTTTACTGGCCTTCTCTCATGCACAAAATCAGAATTTTCCCTCAGTCTAAAAAATCTGACAGCATCTGCTGCCATGGCACCGACACTCGGAGCCCTCAAACTGACACAACTCTTAAGGGAGATGTGAGGCTACACACTGATATTGGCATGTTTTGCCAGAAACACACTCGAGTCTTGATGAGGAAATCATGGACAGCACTTTTTGCTGCATGTGCCGGACACATGGGGCTCCAGTCAGATATCAAGTGTTCGTGTTCAGGCCAGAGTGGCATTGATCACATGCAACACAGATCACCAAGAAATTATGTTGTATCTCACCTACTACATGAGTCACTAAAGATAACATGTTTGTAATATGTTTGTTTTTTTTATTTGAAGACCTTGAAACAAGGCCTCTAAAGAAGAAATTAGTTTACTTTTTTATGCAAAGCCATGTGTATACGATGATAAATGCTCTGAAGGACAACAGCACTTGTCCATTTGAGTAATGTATGATTTTGTCTAAGTTGTCGGAGTTACAGATCGTTGACCTGGAGCTCCCATCTGGATTGAGTTCCAGCACATGTGCTCAAATACAATCCATATTGTCCACCTGCAACTTCCATAAAGGTCAAGTGCTCAAGTTCACACACAAAAACTTGTGTAGACTTCAAAAAATAGACAAATTGCCTTTGGAGATGAATCTCCACGGCCCATTTCTCCTTTCCTTGTTTCTGAGTGCTGAAAGATGAAAGTTTCCATCATCCTGTTTTACATCACAGCTGGAAAATGAAATCTCCCAGCTGCTAAAAAAAAAAAAAAAAAAAAAAAACTTTGACAGCATAAGAAGCCCATTCATAAAAATGTTCACCCATTTTTTTAAACATCATTCAGCTTTGATCAAGACACAACTACAGTCTTCTAGATTTTTCTTGACTATAACTCACAATTTATTGCTTTTTATCTTCAAACTGATATGTAAATCAAAACATCAAATCAAAATGAAGACAGATGACTGTTATACTTTATTATTTAAAAAAGAAAAAAAAACAAAGATCTGATTTAAATGAAGCTGTAACAAATGAGGGTCCATCACCTGGGAGTCTCCAGGACTCCCCACTGATCGCCCTGCTTCACCTGGCAACACGCTTGGAAACTGACTCCATTCATATATCAACACAGCTGGACTGGGTGTTTATTATTTCAACACAGCAAGGGAGTGACAGTGGGAGAAAGCAACAGAGGGAAAGATGGCATAGCGGCGGGAGCCATGGAGGGGGGGTTGAGGTTGGCACAAGAATAAAGGAGAGTCGAGGTGGGAGGGTGCAAACGAGGGAAAAAAATTGGAGATGGGTGCTTTGTGGTGCTAAAGGAGAAGACAGTCAAGGTGTTTGTGAGCGTTTCTTTCTAGATACATTTATAGAAAGGAAGGAGGAACTTCACAGGTGTCTAAAAGAAGACAAACTCCCAAAGTGGGTGACAATGAGGAGATAGCATTGCAGGGAGGGTGTCAGAGAAGAAAACAACATGAGATGTTGCTGGTTTGGCTGGCACCCTCTCAGCCCCCATCACCCCGTCTCCCCCCTCTACGCCTCTATTCCCTCCCGCTTGCCCTCGCATTGCTGTTGATTAATGTGGGATGACTCTGAGCTGGAAACAGAGGCCCTTTTCAGCGCTGTCACACTGGGGAGATGGAGGGGCAAACTGTGGCCAAGGTGGATTTAGCCACAAACACACACACACACACACTCAGCATGTTTGACCAAGCAGCCTGGAAGAGCACCGCGGGCCATCAAAGGCCTGGTATCTGCCCAGAGTCTACCGGCCTGCCAGCAGAGGAGTTTGTGTGTGTGTGTGATGCCTCTGTTAAACGGGTGTGCACACTTTTTTTAACAAGTTCATGAAGTGCATGTTTGTGTGAGAAACCTATGAAAAACAGTTTCAGCAGCGTCTCATTTGTCTCCGAAAGGACTTTAGAGCACATATTTGAAGTATGTGAAAGTAAAAATTAGTACATTTGAAAAAAAATTGTTGTTGATGTTTTTGATTAAAAAGCAGGTTTTGTGTCTCAACTTTGTCGTGTTTTGTCAGCTCACTGTTGGTGCGTAATGGCAAGAGTCTGGCAATATGATATATACCCGATATATGTCTCACAATACGATACGTATCGCGATATATCCCAAGATGTTCCAGAACAATTTTTCTCTTTTTTTTTGTTAAGAGAATAACTTAAAAAAAGTGAAAATGAATATGTTTTTCATTGTAATTAAAAAAAAAAAAAAATTTATTTAATGATCACAACTAGGTGTGTGTATTGGCAAATGTCTGGCGCTACGATACGTACCTCAATATGTGTCTCACGATAGAATACGTATCACGATACATCCCAATAAGTTCCAGAACATTTCTTTCACTTTTTTTATTTAGAGCATGACTTAAAAAACTGAATATCAATATGTATTTCATTGTAATAAAAAAATGGTAAAATTAATTCTATTTAATGATCACAACTAGGGGAGTGTATAACCAAGTGTCTGGCAATTCGATTCGTATCACGATATATCCCAAGACTGAACCAGAAAAAATTCTTTCCTTTTTTTTTTTTTTTTTAAGAGTATGACTTAAAACATATACATTCATTGTAATAGAATTGTAAAATTAATTTATTTAATGATCTCAACATTAAGCACTGCAACTATATCTCAAAAACAAGTTGCTTTTATACACAAACTCATGATGCAGCTGCACAGTTTCACTCGTTTTATCTGAGCTGCTACAAAACACAGCAATCAAATTTTGTTCGGTACCCATACCAAGTAAAAACTAGGTAGTAGATGTTTCATACCAACAAAAACTGTGAGTCGGACAGAACATTTAACACAAGTTTGTTCTCAAAAGATCTTATTGTTGTTTTGGTGTGGTGTAGAGCTCCTCAAAGAGGCTCAATGTGTTCTACTGCAAACTAGTGGTCGGGGGTTTAAGTGGAAAACAAAAGTAAGACGCTGAAGGATGCTCATAAATGATTAATTAAATATTGTGTTGTTAGCATTTTAAATCAATACAAGTATAGCCAAGTGAAATATCGCAATATATTGCCAAACCAATTTTTCCCTACACTCCCACTGCTCACAACATCACTATGTTTTTTCAAAGAACCTCCCTTTAACTCCAGCCGTCTAGCAGCAATATCAGTGCTGTAAAAACTCAAACAAATCTCCAATCTGTAACCAGAGGCGCTATAAAAACTAACCACCCCTGATAAATGCTGCGACAGAAATTCCACTTTCCCTGCCCTGCAGGACGAGTTGGTGAATTGAAAGATGTCCACTCTGTGTGCTTAGCATGCTGAACCACAAAAACCAACGGAGCAGAAGTGTCTTGCTACTCTGATAAACAGATCTAGTGGACCAAGGCAGGAGAGTGTTCCCCACAGGCTACACAGATAGCATCTATGTGTGCTGTTGCTGTCACATCACATCCTAACAAAGCAAACAATAACGTTTGTCAGCACGGAGCTGCTGCACAATCCCCTCCGTCCTTCTGTCTAACCGTTCTCCTGTTCATTTTATTCTCGACAAACTATTCATAGCTTGTTCCTGAGGTAAAACAAGTTTATGAGAAAGTTTTGTCAACTGTTGGTTTTATTCAGAACAAACGATGACATTTGTTTGTGTACGTTTGTGAAAGCGGGTCCCTACAGTTACTTTATTTATTTATTTATTTTGGGAAAAGTTGACACTACAATGAAGATTAATACGCAGAATTCAGGCACATCCTAAATGTTTTAAGGAAAATGTGGGAAAGATTCACTCCAGTGTTTGTGTATCTGGTGGGGGTGTGTGGTGATGATGGTGGGGGTTCTAAACTATTTTTTTGGGACGCTGCACAGCAGGGATTTGAAACAAATCAGATGTCATAAAACTGAACAGAGGAACTGTGATCGAAGTATAAACAAAAATGTGCTTATGCAACAACATCTCCATCTTAACTTCCACTTTTACAGAATGATGTCTTTGCAGAATTCACAGGTTTGCATTTTTGGTCTAAAAAAAATCAAACACTTACAGCCTTCAAAGACATTTTCAATGTTACTGAGATATCTTTGCAACTGTTTAGCACCTGAGCTATACCTTATCTACATAATTTCCATTTACATGTAATTCAATTTACAATTATTCTGCCAAAACAGCAGTTCATTGGCTTAACAGTTCAGACCCCCTGAAGGACTCCTGCTCTAAAGGAGCGGTTGCTCTTCTTTATTGACATAAAAGGAAACACTTTCATTGTATTAAATCCCAAAAAGATGTAGAATATGTTTTATTTAGTAATATTATTTCACCCATCTTACTCCGTTTATCTCTTGATCTATTTTAAAAGAGTTCCCAGTGGCCTTTTAATAATGATTTTAGCCAAAAATGATCTAGTTTCTGTGTATGAAGTTCATTTGAAATTCATATTATAACTAATATTAGCACTGCAACAACAATAGTGAGTAATATTGGAGGTATCCAGCTGTACAGTTTTAGCCAGATGCTAGGTCAGATGACTAAAAAGATGAAGTACGATGTTCTATTTGTCTGCAAGTGGAGTGTTTTAGTATAGAGTTTATAACCATCACAAATACCCTCTTTTTCAAACTGTTTCTTTTTGTCTGCCCCTAATTCACAAGGATTGGAATAAAGAAATGCTCCAAAATCCCATTTTAATCTTAATTTTATTTATATACGTCCTCCATCAAAAGATAAATGCCACAAGAACAAGCTAAAAACACCAAAAACATGATTTTTTATCAAAGTGGGTCTTTAAATCAAAAGTTTCTCCTCTGTAAATGTACTTTTTTTCTACTGTCAGACTTCACTAAGTCATCTTTTTTGTCCTCCTTTTCTTTGCCAAGATCAATAAAAAGCATTGTTTCTTCTCACAGTTTCACTTTTCTGAAGAAACCCTTAAACCATTAAAGGAATACCTGGGAGAATATAACCAAAGAAGAGCTCCGGGGACATGGTTGAATAGGATTTCAGGACTGTGCCCTTACCTGCATTTCACAGTTTGTAGGAAAGAATGCAGGTTGTTCGGCTTCTCTGCTTCTAAATCCAGTGTGTCAACCCAGGAATACAGCTTTAGGAGGAGTCCTGCTGATTTTTGAAACTCATCCATCTACATTCACGCAGCTATAGTTTGCCTTCTCTAAACTCACACAGCTGGAGTCCAAAAATACCTTCAAGTGTCTTGGAGCGCGACAGGGTAAGAAAAGAAGGGAGGGGAGGATTTTTGAGGGGTAATATATCTACAGTGTGCACGTCAAATGCCTGTCATCACGTAAAGGTGTTTGAGCTCCCGGATTTGGATGCCTGCTTACCTTGTAGGTCCGACAGGAGGGGTTGAAAGCGTTCGTTCCACACACAAATAAGGTGTCTTCATTTTGCTGCAGGAGGACTTTGATGAAGTTGTGACACTCATCCTTTTTTTGAGAAGAAAAAGAGAGGAAAATAAGACGTCTGCGGTGACATTTGTGTCTTTACTTTTTCACACGTGAGATTTAAGAAAAAGACGGATTTTCTTCTCTTATTTTGAAGCACAGCAGCTACAAGAGCATGAGTCACAAAATAGGGAATAATCTGGGATTTTGTGTTCAGAAACAATTTAAAGATGTGTCAGAATTATGATAAAGCATACTTTTGAGTGCATTTAATTCAGTAGGTATAAACATGTGCTCCATTAAGCGTACATAAACACTAAGGGGTGTTTCATTGCACATTTCAGATTGTGAACACATCGTGTTAGAGATAGCAGACATTGCAAGTGCTTAATTTAATTTTAATTTGATAAAGTGAGACTGACTTTGGAGGTGTTTGGTGGAGCATAAGGTGACGTTTGTTCTATTATTGAAGTTAGGGTGTAAGAGCAGATACGAGGTGTTTGAGTCTGCTTTCTCTACCTTATGTTTCCCTTTCATTCTGCAGGTGTCCACATCTGCCTGTCTGGACTTCCAGGTCATTTTCTGAAAAAAGAAGATGAGAAACAAAAAAATGTTAGGAAAAAACATCAGAGAGCATCACCAGAAAAAACATTCAAAGTTAGTTTTTCCCTAAAACACGAACAGAAACTGTTATTTGAACTGTTTTTTGTTTTCAATTTTTAAATTTTTTTTAATTATTTAAGCCTTACCATCTTAAAAATCAAAATATTTTACTTTTGATTCAGCTAAATATTTATAAGTTCTCAAGTTGCCACTAATTTTGTGCATACAAGTGTTTATATCTTCATGTTTTCTTTTTTTATTAAAAAATGTATTAATTACAACATCTGTAATATTCCCATCCTGTTTCTATGTAATGTTGGGATAGCTGTGTCTCACAGTAAAAACCTGAATATCACTCAAGTCTTATGAACACTAATAATTAAATACTTCTTCAGGTTTTAGTATTTTTTTGTCATAAATATGGAGCAGATTTTTTTCATCAGAACACCCTTAACAGCCTGATAATAATCCATGAGTCAGGAATGGCTTAAATACAATCAATGCAAGAACATTTAAATCTATGTCACGTTTTCCATTTTAATAAATAATAAATCAAAAATAAAAGTAATTGGATTACGTCAGTGCCTCACCAGCCATGAACCTCACTGCATGTCACTGGTTATTTTACTATTTTATATATTTTTTCACTTGATTTAATTGCACCTTGTTTGTGGTCGTGTTAAGGTGCCATATAAATATAGTGATCAACTGGATACTAAGAAATTGTACAGCCATTATTTATTTACTGTGCATTTCCATTTTGGAATTTTTCAATCTGTTTGTTCATTTTCAGATCAAAAGGCTTAGTCAGGGCCCAACTTAAAAATATACAACCTTGAAACCCCCCTTTAAGGAAGAAGGAAAAGCTCTATGCAGCTCAATAACTTATCAGTTCATTGATCAATAGCCATTATCTGCTCCACAATCATCACTGATTGTCCTCATGAAGCACCTGTGCCGTGAGCGAAGGCTCAGCTTACCTCCTTCAACATCTGTCAGTCAATGAGGAGAAACATGACACTGACCTCCGGAGCAGAACCAGAGAGGGGTCTGCCCGGGGACGGGTCCCACCCCGACTCCCACGTATCAATCATTGCTAAGCCTCACGCTCACATTTAGGCTCTTGCACTGATCTGGCCCCCTCCTTGTGTGGTCTGGGGGTCAGTGTGGAGCCACAGGTCCAGACTGCTGCGTAACCACTGCTGTTGTTCAACATGTTTAGAGCTCAACCGCTGATTAAAGACCCCAGTCATCAATCAATCTGTGCCTCTCACACCAGCCTTTCATCTGCAGCCCGCTCTCATTAAGACCCACTCTCTGGGCTTTGACATTGAAGTGGATGAAGTGGGGAGGGAAGTGTTGCGGGGGGAGGGGGGAGGTTTGGTTGCAATAAGGACAAATGATGCCACACAAGGCCGGGTATAATAAAGTAGAGTGGGGTTTTGACACTTTCTCATAATCTGAGCCTGAGCAGGGGTCATTATCCTCTCTCCACCTCTGCAATCGTTTTTTATTTCCCCCCTCCCTGTCTCAAATTCCTCTTCTTATCCATCTCTTCTTTCAGCTTCCGCTTCCCAACCCTAAGACCTTCCGCTGTCCCACTGAGGAGCGTGGATGACGCAGGCAGTTTGGTAACCGATTGATTGGATGATCGTCTTAATGGGGTTACCATAGCGAGCGGAGGGCTGGCACCGGCGAGCAGGTGTGTGAGTACTAACATGTAAACACACAGAAACAGAGATATCCGGGGTTACTCAAACATCACACTCACCTTATTGAAAAAGATCTCGTCACTGTGGGCAGTGTCCGTGTCCACCGTGTATATGTGATCCCTGCAAGGGATGAAAGGAGGGCGGAAGAGACAGAAACGATAAGAGGTCAGACCAAAAAAAATCATAAATCAACAAACAATGCATCCATTTTTTTCCAATTTTCCCTGCAGGCTGCATCAGAAAACTGAGCTTTGAATCAACTTTGTTTAAACTTCAAAAAAATGACAATAAACAAAAGGAGGTCAGAAGTATTTGCTCTGCCAGACAGAAACAGTCAACAAAGGTTTAGAGCACTGTGGCACAGGCCTGGCGACAAAAGCCCCTTTGTCCCTCAAAAAGGTCCTGATAGGGGGGTTAGGGAGGAGGGGAGGTTGGGGCGGGAGGTGCCAAGTCACTCAGAGCTGTTCGGGTCAATTAAGTCTTGTGTTTGAGCCACAGGAAATCTATACTAACACTCATTACAGCTCAGACAAGAAGACTTATGTGTGCTGGCCTGGAAATATACAGGCGTCTCCTGTATTACGCAGACCAGCCATAAAAGCCCCAGCAGGGCATATGGAAGACATAAAACGCACAAGGGTTAACTAGATCTCAGACAGATGGACCGGCTGGTTAAACAGGCATGTCGCTACACCTACTAACCATGAAAAGTTATTGTGCAGACAACTAGAAGGTGTGGAGGTGGTGTGAACGGAAGTCTTAGAAAGAAAGGGGGACTTGTGTTGTTTCAGGAATCAAAAGTGACCAAACGGGGGCTTTAATTTGGTGGAGATTAGCTGCCGAGTGTGGTTTTAATCAAAGTGCGTGCAACAGTGGCATCGTCAGAACCCGGGATTAATTACGTTCCAGCTCCCTAACCTGAGCTCAGTCTACCAGCATGCCTCATTCTCTCATTAACCAAATCTAATAAAGTCTTTGGCGAAAGAGGCACCTTGAAATGAATCCACTTATATCGCCGTCCTGGGGGCCGCCGCCATGTCCGTAAGGACAAAAGCCAGTCAACTGTGTGTAAGCTGCCACAAAGCTTGTACAGAAGAATTCATCTTTAGGTTAAAAAAAAGAGTTCTGCTTTTTTACCAGGATAAAGAATACTACAAATGCAAAATACTTCTATATATTAGCATGTACCAGTTATGTATCATGTGTGTAAGTCTATAGTTTTTAAGATAAAATTCTGGATAAAATTGTTTTGACTGACAAGAATATGACAATTTGATGTCAGCTTCTCCTTTTTAAAAAAGATTTTTATGTTGATTTAAGTAGAAATAAGCCATGAAATCAATCTTAGTATCTTTATTGACAAAAATTAAAAAAAATCAACAATACTAACTTCTTTAAGCATTCAAAATATAACAAAAGCAACATTTTAAATGAAATAATAACAATAATAATAACACAATTTGTAATCTCCTTCCACTGGCCGTTCTAGCTCCGCCCCTGACCAGTGCTCAATTCAAGCTACATAATGCAATAATTAGGATAAAATGTAAAGTTATAACTTACATTTCTATTCACATTTAAAAAAGCACTTGATCTGAAGTTTTAACTTGAACTTTTTCCTTAGAGAACATTTGCCCTTTATAGGACAGAAGACAAATTAATCTGGAGTTCCTGTTTCTGCAAAAACAACTAATACATCTTCAAAGCTGAACTTGATCAAAAACAGATGGAAAGTCTAGATAAATCCACTCCAAACTGTGTCTGACTGTGAAGCAACACCCTGTAAAATCTAGATGTTGCTGTAAAAACCTTTTTTTTCTGTTTGCAAAGTTGTTAAGTTTCACAGAATGACACGCTTTTTAACTTATGAGGTCCAAAACAAAGTGGCAATTTCTTTTTTTAGTTTAAGAGCCGCTAGTCTCTTAATTGCATGTTCACAAGCCAGTAATTATATTTTTACTTTTCATCCTAAAAGTAAGCATGGAGAGTTTTAAACTCAATGTGTTTTATGAAGACTTTTCTTTAAAAGTGAAATATTTTTGCTAGAAAAACAGCACTTCTCAAATACCCTCAACTGCTGCTACTTTTAGACTTTAATTCCTGAATTATGTCCACGATTTCTTTGATACCTGGATTTTATTTTCTTTAATAACATATCAAATAACCACAAATATTTAAAAAATGAAGATAATTTTTAAAAATTTGCAAAAGAAAACTTAAAAAAGGGTTCCAAAAGGACTTTAAAGCTCCAACCTTGTAAAAAAAAATGTCCAAACTAAATCAAAAGCTATTAAATTAAAGGATTACTTGGAGGATTTAGTGCAATCCCCCAGGGTTATTCCAGTTCCTCCAATCCTAAAACAGCTCATGAGAAATCTGTAATTGGCTGCTTCGAGATTCTCTCAACAGTAACTTTCCCTGCTCTTCTTTTGACGGCGTCCTCAAGGGCCAAGGTCCTCCAGCTGCGGGGTTTTTGGTTCCAGCAGAGATTAGAGGGAGGCGAGCCGTGAGGCGTCCCTCAAACATCCTGACAGGGGATGGAGAAGGACAATAGGGCGGCTGTGTCTGTGTCAACAGCAGCTCCCCAAACACATCCATGTGTAGCAACTGCAACCCCCCAGCACCCCTCTGGTTTTACCCCCAGCCTGACCACACAGCCTCTTTTAGCACTGCAGCTGAACTCATATTCCTTTTTCCATTTAAGTTCATTTAACAAGACATATATAACAAAGATAAAAGCAAAAGTAAAATTTTAAGGATCCTCTAAAATATAAACTATGTTGCCTCCAACTTGAGATTAATATTGTATAGTTTTGCTTTCAAAGCACAATCATTTACTGTAGAAACTCCGAGCAGACATTTGACCAAACTGCAAAAAACCAGACATTTCTGCTGGACTGTGAAAATGTTTTAATGGTGTGAGTGGCGCTTCGTTCTGCTGACCAATGGATTCAAAGTGACAAAAGGGATTTCTTTTTCAGCAGCGGGCTGGGAGTGAGCTCTGCACAGACTAAAAAATGTCAAACAGCAGGCTGAAGACTTAATTAATTATGACATCCAGTTTTTATGCATATTCGACATTCATTAGGGCATTCTGAAATTGGAGGTTTTGATGGTTTTCCTGAGTGGAATTTAGAAACTTTCACTGACCTGTGGAATTTTTAGGCTTTGTTTGATTTTAATTCTGTAAAAAGCTTACTAAAAGCATTTAACCAAATAATTTTTATTGCGCAAAAGGTTAGCTCTTTGTGTGTTTGATGCAGACTTTAAAATAAATAGATGATTCATGCGTAATGCTTTCAGACATGGTGATTCCCACCTTTACCTACTGTGGGCAGCTTCACATAAAGAACAATAAAAACCAAACTGTTTTTTATCCATTGGGCACACAATGAATGATCTATTTTGGAACTTCTGTCATATACACTGTATGAGGCGCACTGAACTATGAGACCAGTTAATTGCGATCACGTTGACTGTGTTAGTAGGACTGTAACAAGTAGGGGTGAAGGGGAGAATTTGATTTGGCGATATTTCACGATATTTCACTTTGCGATACTTAAAATGCTGACAAGACCATATTTAATTAGTTATTTAGTGTCTTTTGTTTTCCATCTAAACTCTGGACCGCTATTTGGTGAGACAGCGCACTGAGCTTCTTTGAGTAGCTCTACACAAAACCAAAACAACAACAGGATACTGCAAGAACCAGCTTGTGTTAAACGTTCAGTCAGCCATGTAGTTTTTGTTGTTATGAGACATGTACTACTTAGTTTTTACTTGGGATGAGTTCCAAACCCAAACTACATGTTACTGCCAGTATCATGTAAAAACATGGACTGCAGTGATTTGTAGCGGACTCAGCTGGGCACTGGCTCATGCACGGAGCTTCAGCTTAAAAAAATAGTGAAAAATTGTTCTGTTATAGTCTTGGGATATATCGTGATATGTATCATATTGTGAGGCACGTATCATGATACGTATTGTGACTCTTGCCAATTCACACCCCTGGGAACAAGTATAATGGTGATCCTCTATGAAAATTAAAGTACGAATATTCATGACGTCCAGCATCACTGATTCATGATCTTTATAAATATAGTAGTGTAGTAAAAATACAATTTGAGAACAATGTATTTGTAGCTCTGAAATGCAGAATAACATTGGATTTTAGGTTTATAACTAAAAGTAATTTGAATGTGCAGCACTACTGTCCCCGGAAGTTAACAAATCTTCAAAATAAAGTGTTCCCATTTTAAAATTACCAAGTGTTTGTTTGTAGTGGAAAAACATTACACTGAAGTTCCTCTTACTGACAGTTTCAGTTTAAATTTAAATTCAGTTTGTGTTTAGATTTTTTCATACATCAATTTTCATACATCCAGTAAAAAGACATATCTACGGCATGTGTACAAGCATATTATATAAAAAATGAAAAATCATGGTTTGATCTGTGAAGTAACGCTCCACAGCGCTACACGTATTCACAATACCTGTACTTTATTAAACCTGCTTGTAACACGTAAATATAACACATACCACTAAATCTAACGTCAATGTGACTACGCTAACTTCCAACATTGTTAGTAACACACACACAAAAAAGAATACAGTCCAACACCGCTACACATTAGCCACGTTAGCGTATTCAGAGTATCACCCGACCGCGTTTGGAACTCATAAAAAACAAACTGACATAAAAAACACTTCGACATCAGTAAGGAAAAGTTAAATTAATCCAGATTAATCCGAACTGTCCTTTTTTTGAGAAAAAATAAGGCTTTTAAGTGTACCTCATAGCATGCAAAATACTGCAGTTATCTGAAATTATATCCACTTTGTTTTTGTTTGTTTCTTCATGGATGTGATGTTATGATGGTATTTCCATTCTAAGGAAATGTGAGTTGCAAACGTTTGATGAGCTAAACTGCAACCCAAGTGTCTGAGATACTTCACTGAAGTGTCACATCTGTACTTCAGCAGAACTCTGAACGAGTGCACCTTGCTTTTTAGATGTGTGTCACATCGCCAAGGTCGGTTTCGGGTCAGCCAGGATGTTTAATATCTCCAGGCCTTTCCAATTTTATTAAATCAAATATGTCTGTGAGCCGGTGGCACGCTGCTGATGCAAGAAACATGAAGATCAAGAGGCTCCGGTGCCAAAGATGAAATCTGAAAACAGAGAAATCTCTGCAGAAAATGAAATGACAGAGGCCATTGACACAGAGTAAGTGCAGAACATTGGGTGTCAATGTGAATCACTTGGCGTCGGCTTTACATTTCCCAAAACTCTGACAAATACAAGTGAGTCTGGTGGAAAGTATGCAAATGTTCAGTTCGGAACAAACACTGTGAAAGAAGAGAACGTATTAAGACAGGACAGTAAAACAGCTGGGCATGGGCTGTAGTGTCAAATCTGTGCTGGCAGAGTGACATAGAGGTTCTGAATATGAAAACACAGGCTCTTTGTGAGGAAGAATGCCGTTTTCACAACGACACATTCCTCCGAGGGTGACTGCAGGCCAGACTGGTCCATCTGCCAGGTCTTTGTCAAACCATCTCACAATTCAGCAGCAGAAAAGAGGAGAATGTGATTAACATGCATCCCACACCTTAAACCGCCACCCCACTTTTATGCAAACGAAATGCCTGCACGTCCACCCTCCTCTCCATCTCCCACTCGCATCCCCCCTTCCTCCCCCATATTCCTGTCTCTTCATAACCGGATCATGGGTGGTAAAGGAGAGCCCATTGTGCATTGTTTGGGTTCTCATTGGTTCAAATGCTCTTCACAAAGTGGATGGGAGGGGCCTGGAGAAGCCAGCAGGCACCTTTGGGGCTGTTGAAGGGAGTTGTTGAAGTTCTGAATGAGCCGAGGGCACGGAGAGGCCCTCGGTGATGTGCTGGCATGAAATGCGACAAGCCAGGGTTCAGCCACCCCTGAGCCGAGGCAGGTTGTTCTTTTTGAAGGTTAAGGTTCTCATTACGCCGGGTTTTTACATTCGCCACACAGTTGTCTTTGTGAGCGCATTTTTGTGTGAGGTTGCTCGGATAGGGTGAGGGGCATGTTGTGAGCATGCAATTATGCAAGCATGAAAAATAACTGCATAAAAGACGTGACATTCTTTTTGTTTGGTGTCAAAGCACTGGACACATTTTCCCACAAGGAATTTCTCAATAGGCAGTTTTTCCTTCTGATCAATCATTTACATTTTTATTTCATCGTCTATGTCCACCAATATTTATTCTATCAGACAAGACAAAACTTTAATGAATATGTACAAAGCATACTGTAAAAAAAGTTAAAATTTCTAATTAATTCAGATTAAAAGTTACATTTTCAGAAATGGCCTTAATTAGGTTTCTGCTACCAAATTGCATGGAAAACGTTCTTCTTCAGATGCCACTTTAGCACATTTAAATGCTTTAGAAGGGAAGAGGGAATGTCAGCATGGAATTTCATGCAGTGAAGGACTCTTTGATTAGAAGCATTAACATCCCATGAGGTATTTTCCAGAATAATTTTGAAATCAGGTCTCAGCCAATGTTGTTACATAAGGTCTTATTAAAATAAAATAAAACATCTATAAACAGATGTTGATGGTTTGATTGTTTTTTTTTTAATGTGTTTAATATTTAAAACACAGTGTACTGTTTTTATTACTATTTTTAAGAGATTTAAGTTCACATTTTTCAAGGTTTAGGCTTTAAAATAAACAGTTATCTTACAAAAAATGGGTCAAAATGCGGGTTTAAATACTCTTAGCTAGAATAAACATATATTAAAAGTTTTAAAACCCATAATTAGTGTTATTATGCATGTCTTTACAGTCACATATTCACCTCTTTACAGTCATAATTTGATGTTTGACTGCATGTTTGACTAAAAAAGAGAATTCAGTTTATGTTGTTGTAAAATTGTGTCCTAAACACCAGACAACACGATTCCTCTTGTTGGAAGTCACTTTTCTTTGCAGCTTTTTTTTTTTGTTTTTTTTACAGATTTTGCTTTTTAAGGCTAAGCACATCAACTTGGAAAAGGTTTTACCCAAACTTTTGTACATCATGGTTAAAAGGCATTTTATTTCATAAAAAAATAAAATAAATAAAGCTATATTTTACTTTTTATTTCCTTTTGACTAATTTATAGGTTCCATCTGCAAGCTACTGTGTAGTGTGACTCCATGTAATCTTATTTCCTGCTGTAATATTAGAATGACTAAAATTGTTGAGTGCTACAAACAGAATTCGTACATTTTCATCAAAGAAACTTCTGCACACTGACAGACTTAACAAGCTGGAGGTGTTTTTTTTATAATGAAAACTTGCCCTAATTTTCACTTTAGGCATTTGTTATTTCCGGAGCCATGAGCTTTGTTTCAGAGCATGAACATGGCTGCGTGTCGTTGGTGCTGGGACGAGAGAGA
This sequence comes from Oryzias melastigma, assembly GCF_002922805.2. Taxonomy (NCBI): domain Eukaryota; kingdom Metazoa; phylum Chordata; class Actinopteri; order Beloniformes; family Adrianichthyidae; genus Oryzias; species Oryzias melastigma. The sequence goes on from NC_050520.1 coordinate 8,343,859, forward strand.
GTAGAGGCAACTGTGTAATCCCAGTCATTAGTGGGCTTTAACAGGATTTGGTGGAGCTACAATAATGGAAACTCTAGTGGCCTCCAGTGCGAGAACCAAAGAGACCCAACAGGGAGCAAAGAGCGTCCACAGCGGCGCGACTGTGTTAGTAGTGGACTCAACTCGGAGAAGGTAATCTGGATTTTTGAGATCAAGTGTGTGTCTCTGTGTGACTGCAAATGGCAGCCACAAATTTTGCCCTTTCAGTTCTCGGTCTCTCGCACAGATCATTCTGTCTTGAGGTCTCTCTTTCGGTCATACCAGCACACACAGACACATTCTCCCTCTAATTCCCATGCTTCCCAGCCTCACAGAGGGGTGTAAACAAAGTGTGGTTGGTGTTTCCATGGCAAAGGCAGACTGCAGCCCAAGAATGGCGACAATGCCCTGCATGTGGAGAGACCCTTGGCGTGCATGCATATACAGTAACACATTAACGAATGCCGGCTCACTCTGTCCTTAAATTATACACGAACTTTAAACTTAAATTTCTTTCATTTTGAGTCATATTTAATAACTTCTAGTCAATGTGGAGATTATATGACATTAAAGGCAAATTATAGGGTTAAATTCAACCCTTCATCCATTTACAAACACATTTTGTGGTTCTCACATTAGCTTTTTATAGACCCAATTAGATAAAAAATGTGTTTTTATGGACATATATAAAGAAAATTAAGCTTAAAGTTCTGAATATTTCTTTATTCAATTTGTTGTAAATCAGGAGCAGAAGGAAAATGCCGTGTGACGTAGAACATACGCTCCCTTCTGATGCGTCCACTTGCAGACAAATAGATCCATGTACATCTCTGTTTCCTCATTTGAGCTGGGATCGGATTGGATTTTTGTTGCACCAGTAATGCTAGGTTCAGGTTGTGAAGAGCTGTGAACTAGTGGGAAAGTGTGTAAACCAAGGGATGATGGGAAGTCAGGGCAGGCTTATTCTGTGCCAACAACCACAACTTAGAGGTGGATTTCTGATTAAGTTTCCTGCAGAAACTACGCCTAAGAAATTTCAACAGTTTTTTTTTTTATTTTGGCTAAAAATGATTCAATTAATCTCAATTAGAAGATCACCAGAAAAATTTTGAAAGTACATCAAAAGATGATTAGAAAAAAAAAACATTCTGTATGCTAAAAAAAGATTTTTAATACCCTTTAAATTACAAGTTATTTCAAAATATTCATTCTAAGCACTTAAAAGCACAGCTATATGACAGTGTACATCCCCTTGTAATGCATACTGTCAAAAGAGAGGAACATGAACCTTAACATTCCCAAGAAAAAAACAAGAAACAGAGTTTTATGCTTCACCTTTCATTATGACTAACTGCTGCCCTGGCTTCAATCAAATGAGTTTCCTGCAAACACTGTGAATATTCACTCCTTAAGGACCAGCTGTATTCATGCACACACCTTGAGACACAAGCAGATATGTCCCACCGAAATCAAAATGATAAATCTGCCTCTGAGCTGCGATAAATCCCCTCTACATGCTGCACACCGCGTCCCCTCCCCGTGAAATATGGACCTCTGGGATGGGCCGAGTCCATCCCTCACTGAACAGTTTATTGCCCTTTTTAAACGTTACTCTGCTGCCGAACGGCTGAAACTCACATGACGGAAGACAAGAATAAACCACAGAACTCAGATAGAAAGAAGTTTTTATGGTCATCACCAGGACTCATATTTACTCTATGGGAAATGCATGACTGGTATTTGCAATAAAAATAGGTATTAAACAGCCTCTTTATGCACAGTTGGACCCGTGTTTATCATTTTAACCTTTTCTACATGTTATCAGACTCACAAAGACTGGGTTACATCAGAATATTATCTACATTTTAATCTATCCTAATAAAATATAACAATAAAAAATGAAGGAACAATTCTGTTATTCTAACTTTTGTTAACCCTTCAACAGCAGAGTTTTAGCTCCAAGTCCAGACCACAATGGAAGATCACAAGCTTCCTCCTTTGCCTAACTCAAATGCATTCAATTGAAGATAAATAGATCCATTAACATCAGTTTTCCTCATCTGAGCTGGAATTGGGCTCAAAACTGTTTGGACAGATAACTCCTATATTGCTTTTTTCCCCCCCAAAAAAATGTTTATTAAGATTTTAACAGTGTCCTGAACAATAAATACAAACAACACATTTGCCTTTTACAGAGTTAGTAAGATAGTGCCGCCCACCACAGATATTTTATTTTCCAGTTTCCAAATATACAGATGTGATTACTCAAAAATGTCCATGTTTAGGAACCACAGTGTCCACTTCCTTTAGTCATTAGTATCCTCCATTAAGTTCAAGTACTTTACGTACGTAATAAAATGAGTGAATGTTTTCAAACTTTCTTGTTTAACCTTCAATATATATGTTTTTTGTTTAAGGGGCAAAACTGTGGAGCTATTTTGGGGCCAATATTATTTGAAACCCAAATAAAACAAATTGAAAAAAATACAAAGTGTCCAGAACTTTTTGCTATTCTAAATTAAATGTAGTTATTTTGAGCTTGAAATGTTCTGTTTTCTAGTTTCAAAACTTAAAAATTAAATTTCAAATCTTTTTTTCACTTTCAATTTATTTTTTATTTTTTTTTTTATTATTAGGTTTTAGAATCTGACAATGTCCGTTTTGAAACTTTTGGCTCTGCTGTGGCGCGTTGGGGCGGGGCTAGCCCGAAGGACCAATCAAAATCGATGAGGGTGGTAACTTCAGTCCCGGTGCATTCACTGACTCCTAGAACTGTGCCCTAGAAAATGGCAGTTTAGTCTGTCCTATCATAGTCTTGTGTTGTCCAAAGACAGGTGTGAAAAGCAGTTTTAAACGCTGTTCTAACCCAAAATAGCTCCATACGAAGCAGATAACATTTGTCAGATCCACCAGGAAATAGTCGCTCGGCAAAATTTCTCCCATAATAATGCGATACACCATTTAACAATAAGTAGTAGTCTATAAACATTCGCTCAGAATTAGTGTAGTTATGTTTCTCTGGATATAATCCAAACAAAGACAACCTTGGATCTAGTATTATTGTTTTAGTAATAATTGTCTCTATGATATTCATTATCTCTTCCTAGAACAGCACAGTTTGTATACAGTTCCACATACAATAAACCAGAGTTCCTCTACATTCTGTTAATTTTGGGTGCTCGCTATTTTTGTTGCACCGCTAATGTTAACTTGGGGTTGTGAAGGGCTATTAGCTAGCAGGAGAGGATGTAAACAACTGGATGATGGGAAGTCAGTGAATAGACCCGCCCACAACTGCTAATGAACTACTGCCATTCTACTGAAACTAGACTCTAGAAACTGACACAAGTTTTTAGATTTTAGCTAAAAACAGCAAAATCATAATTAAAAGATCACTGAGAGGATTCAAAAGTAGATCAAAAGATGGTGGAACCTTTCTGGGTTTACACACTCAAGCAGCAGGTGACAAAGACAACAGTGGAGTAAAACATGTTTTCCAAAAAACAATTGAACTCCTTTGTGTGACTGAAATTAAATACTTGTAAAATCCTTTTTAAAGTTTCTTAATTCTGTTTTCAACATGAGAAATCTCAATGCATGACAATGTTTTTGTCAATTTAACAAACTAATAATGTCCCTAATGTCTGATTATGCCAAAAGCTAGATTTCATTTCCCCAAGCATTTTTATTAAAGTGGGACTTTTGGCAGGAAATCTGTTTGACATTTATTTGAATTTGTTAAGAGCAGCTATAAAAACCATTGAGAGAAACATAATAGGCGATAATCCAGTGTGAGTTTTCTTAAATCTGAACAAACAACAGAGCTTTAAAACAGCCTGTGCATGTAGAGACTGGAGTCTGGTCTCCTATCAAGCTTTAGTGTCCCGCTGGATAAAACACTTGATGGAAACTGAGCCACAGAATAAGATGCAGAATATTAAAGAACTAAACTCAGCATGAGCTGAATTCCTAATCAACATTCAATATATGTGAGTCTAAAAAGGCTAATGGTATTTTATGAATATTGGAAAAGTCATATCACCTCATCAGACGAGGCCATTTTCTTCATTACTCGTCTGCAGAAAAAGGCTGAAACAAAACTACATTTCATTCAAGGCTGAAAACGAAGGATAAATTATCAATCACTGCATCTGTTGCTGAGCTCTTCTGCTGCCAAAGACTCCACTCACTCCCTCCATGGCTTCAGCCACTCTTTATCCTGTTGCAGTTTTATCAGTTTAAATCTTTGTACACATTTCACCATTAAAAGTCTTTTCTTTTTTCTGCTGATGCCAAAACAGGGGCCAACAGATTTAATACACTGAGCGGTCATTCAGGCTAAAACAGTGCTGGGCTTTGGACTGTGATCACAGAGGCCATCTGCAAGCTGCTGCGCACCAAGAACTGAGGCGCACTGGTCTGGAGGCATGATGGCAGAGCAGTGTGATGCTGGCCCCAGAATAAACAAGCCATTTAACTGGGCAATCTTCATAAAAGCAGCAATTGATGTTCGTTTTTTTTGACCTGCTGCATTGTGTGTTGTCTCCTAGCTTGAGTCCTGTCGACTGTTGGCTTACTGTCGCATTGATTTCTGAAGTGGTAATTGTCGCCGCTGTTTCCCCCAACACTGTCATTTAACTTTTGCATGTCTTCATCGATATCCTGTTAGAGCCAGTCCATGTTTGCGGCTGTGAAGCTCCGCCCTGGATCACCGGCGGTCATCCGGCTCGATTTAATCTCAGGCAACCGTTCCTCTTGATCCGGGGGGTGGTGGGGGGGTCACATACCACCGAGGCCATGTGTCAGAATTCCTGTCTGCTCCCAGTGAGGACACAAGCCGGGGACCAGCTGGGACACGCTCACACTCACACATGCCTGCAGACTGTGGATCCTACACCCGCCAGGACCCAGCATCCTAAATGTACATCCACACATGTGGCCTGGGAGGCTACATTTAGATCAACGAGACAACTGTTCTGCAAACTGAACCACGCAACAAACCCTCCTGCTTTCTCTCTGCCACACACACCACTCCAATAAAGCTGGTGTGTCTCATTTCCTTTTTTGACCCTCCAGGCCCCAAACAGAGCAGGTGGTAAACAGCCAGGGCTAAATCTCTGACGGCACCCCCCCTTCCCTGTGTTTCCTCTCACTTTCACACACGTCCTCCTAATGATGGCAGATATGTTAAAAAGCAGTTAAAGCAGTTGCCTCCCTCCACTGCTTTAATTTGACATGCTTCAGAAGAAACAAAGGCAGGCCTGTATTTGTGCGTCCAATCAAGCCAACCACTCACTTAGCCACATACTTCACAGGCATAAGGGTTCGTTTTTTAAAAAGACATTCCAGTCAGCAAAGCGCACATTCAAACCGCATATGAATGTGAACCCGCCTGTTGATGCTTTGAAACAGAATATGACCGTCTCCCCGATCGTTTGCTTTGCCACCGGATGAAGCGACATTTGTGAAATGGTTATGACAATAGAGGAAGAAATCACTATGGATTTTCTCCAAGGCTCCTGATGGTGCAATTGAGCTATCTGCTCTCAAAGGATGAGTCTCACAAAAATAAAGACGACGCGCAGGTGAAAACACAATGACGGGAAGGCAGGAAGCAATAAGGACAGGTGCCAGACTGAGAAAAATGGATCTAAGCAAAGAAATAGAGACAAAAAAAATCGATTGAGAGTGCTGTCAAAATAAACTGAAACACATTTCTTTTTTAGTTGTGGGTTTGTGTGTATTGACAACATAGAATCTGAAAAAAAGAGACTGTAGATGATGAAAGCATATATCTTTTTAATCATTTGCTCTTTTTCTTCAGTGCGAGTTATATCTCTGCTTATGTCTTAGTAACATGCACACGTATAGGGGTTTGACCCGTAGGGTTTTTTGGATTGTCCAGGCTCATAAAGGGTGCATCTCAAATGGAGCACAGGTGTGTCTTACTGCTTTCTTGAGGCTTGTGTGGCCACATTAACCCTTGTGATATCTCGTGTATCTTTGTGATATCTTAAGGGACGTACACTGACTCCATGGTCAAATATATACTATACACTATATATACTATGCTATACATGTGATACTGTAGGTAAGGGTGTCCACACTGAACTACACTCTGATTGTCTAATATCCTAATTTCCAAGGCTGATTTACAGTTGTCTATTTGTGGTGTGTCTCCAATATGTTGCATGGACACTAAAAATAGAACATCCATTGATCAATCAAAATGTTTATATCACCTCCATCATGTCTGTTTCTCACAGCCATCTCTCCGCACCACAACAAAAGCTTCACGCAGGAGTTCTATTTTAAATCCGTGGAGTGGAAGTGAACAAGACCGGGTTTCAAAATTAAAAACTCCTGTTGTACTTTCAAAATAAAACTTGATATGAAGTGCCCGCAACGCACATTCACACGGCTGATAACATCAGGGTGAATTTCGCCATTGATGACGATAATTTAATTTTGGTGTTACAAAAATATACCATCATTTATGACACAAAGCATGCATTTTACAATGTCTCTGTGAGAAAAGAGAGGACATGGGGCCTGATTGCTTAAGTTTTAGATGAGCAAGAAAAGCGTGACAAAAAATTCAGCACAGGACACAGGGGGTGCGGGACAAACCATTCCTCTGGAAGTCAGGGGGAGGAGATGGACGCAACGGAGACAATATAAAAGAAATAATGGTCTTAAGACGGATTATCCATAAAACGCAACAATGCAACGCAAACAGAACAAAGTAAATTCAGGGTAACATGCAGGCTTCACGCAAGTGAAAAGTGAAAAGAAGTACTTTTCACTTGAACACCACAAACAGGCTCCTTTCACGGTGCGAAGGATTTAAGGGGGTTGAAAAAAAGAAAAACCCATATTACGTGCCTGCATCTCCCCTTACTTTAGCTTACATGTTGGTTAAGTGTTCCCTACAACCTGCCACATGCCGTTCGAAAAAACATTTACACCGTATGGGTTCACCAAGCCATCTACGACTTAAATATTCCCTATGAGCCACCTGTAATGCCAATTTTTCTGCCACCAGACAGCTCATATCCACCCGTAAAGGCAGTTGTGACTGAAGCACAAGATGCTGACGAAAAAGATTCAAGTCTTTAGGTAAAAGGAGATCTGGCAGACAGCAAGCAGCAACAGAAAACAACTGGAAGGTAGTGAAAGGAACAGTTCACACCACAAAGTCTTGGAATTTCCCTCATTAGTCCCTAGTTTTACCAAAGGAGAAAAAGGAGAGCACACCAGGTCTCTGAAGTTCAGACTCCGAGCTGGACGGCTGTGCGATTCACAGCTTTCAGCTGTTACTTTTTAAAAATGAGACAAAAAGTAGCTGAAAGATCTGAGCTAGTGCTGAAGAATATAACTAAATCAACCGTTGTCGTTTTTAAAGATAATTATGTATGGAGGTGGGTAAAAAAAGTACATTTACTCATACATTCACTCAAGTATGTTTTTGCAAATATTTAACTCCTTAAAGTAGTTTTACAGCATTATTTACTTGTACTAAAGTAGATTGAAGAAATAAAACCTGTACTACTACACAGCTACAGCTGACTGTATTCATTTAGCTACTTTTTTTTCAATTAAATGAGTTTATTTTTTGTAGGGATACATAATACAACAAAAGGGGACCTGTCAGGACTGGACACTGAAGATTTCCTAAAGTTGATAATAGCTTAGACTATAAAACCACAATGTGGCTAAATTAAAGTGCTGTTTGCTAAGTTATCACCAACACGGCACTTAAAATTCATCATAAATAACAAAAAGAGAAGATCAGAAGCAAAATCCTTTATAAAAGACAAAAAAAGTTTGAATATTGTTACTGACTTTTGATTAATCAATGCAGTAAACTGAAAAAAGTAAAACATTGTATCAATTAACAGAAGTTTGTAGCATTGAATGCTATTATTCATTAAAATAAATGTGATTTTATTCAACTTAAAATATTAATTTGTTAAAAAAAATATATCATTTTTATATGTGGCAAATCACAGAACTTTTGTTAATTGATCCAATGTTTCACTTTTTACACTGCAGATTTAAATATTGAGCATTACAAATTTGTTTTAAACATCAGTCAAAGCTTTGTTTTGACCAAATCGACAGTAAAGAAGGGGAGGATACTTGTTCAAAATATTTATGGCTTATATTTCCAAGAATTTACACTTTTGTTTAAAAAGCACATTTTAGCCAGTGCTTGAGTACTTTTTTAACCATTTGCTTTTAACTTTTGCTCAAGTAACTGTTGAGATGCTAACTTTTCACTTCTATTTGAGTAACATTCATTTAAAGTGAAGGTCTTCATGTACAGATTTTGGAGACTTTGCCCACCTTCGTTTATGTAGAGGAGTGAAAAAATGTCAGACTGAACATCTGCACTCACCTGGCAGCAACATATAACGTCCTGTTCATGATCAGGATGAGCTGGATGTCCAGTTTGTGCCTCTGCGTGTTGTTTCTTCCAGGTTTATGGCCCACAAATGCTGGATACTGTTTTGTATCTATAGAAAGAAAAATCCTGACGTCAGACAGCAGTAAATTTCATTGGTGTCTCTCTGGTTTAAGCTTAATTTCGACCTGTGTTTCCTGGTGAGATGAGGAGACATTCCCACAATTGTGGGTTGAGCTTCCTCTGCAACCATAAATTGTTGGCTATAAATATGCTGCACAGCACCATGCAATTGTCTCTTTGTCAGAGGCTTTAGATGAAAGCGCTCGGTTTGAATAAACAGCCCTGTAGAGGAGCACAGGTTTACTTGAGGCTGGCTTGTTCCTCTGCACTGCAGGCCAAGAACGTTCAGCAGTACACCCACAGAGACCAGAGCCCAGCAAAGGTAGAAACAGGTAAAACGAAGAACACAATGACCATATCCTTGGAGATTTTCAAAGCTTTCACTCCATCACCAACAGCATTAGGAACTTGACAGAAAAATAAGGGATTATCCCTTTGATGTGGGGTGGGCTCAGCTTTCAAATGCTGCCTTAAGTCTTAGGCTGTGTGGAGGACCTATCCTTGGACACCAATTTGCACTCCTTTCCTTCAGAACGGGTTCAGTTTGGGAAAAGTGAAGGTTCCAATAAAGGGGATGTGGAGAGGATAATATAGTGAAAGGGATACTGCGAAGAGAACTTTTATCGTAGATGACAAATGAGAAAAGGAAGAGACTCAGTCCTCAGGGAGAAGGAGAATTCACAGGGGGAGACATTCAGAAATTATATACGTACAGTTGCCGTGTGAGATGCTTATAGGCTCGCTGTCCTCGGGGAAACCCGCCCCGGCTATTTGCAGTAGCGTGAAGTAGACTAACAAGGCCTCCGACCTCATGGTCGCACCAACACTGCTGCCGCTGCTGCTGCTGGTCCTCTGCTACAAATTTTGCTCAACCTGTAGACAAAAAGACAGAAAATTAGAAAAAAAAGTAGTTTTTCACAAAACAAATTATTTACTTTTCCTGCATTTTTGATGAGTATAATATAAATACCAGTCCAGGTCCATCCGAACTAATTGTTTCTGTATTTTGCACAGCTGGTTTCACTTTGTCAGAGATATATTTACATGCATTTTCGATGACTCAAGTAAGCCACAGTGGACCCAGTGCAGAATTAATTGGATTAGGGTTGTAATATGCGTCATAGATCGATGTCAGGCTGAGAAGATCTGCGTGCTTCTCTCTGGCCCTCCATGTCAGTGTGTGACAAGGTCTTAGAGAAGTAGGAGGGCTTTTCTGAGATTAACTGGCTGTTGAGTATCAGTGCTGATCGGAGATGGGGAAGGATAGCACAGTAGGTTCCTTACTGCTGTCTGGGGAATTCTCTTAAAAGAACAGTAATCTTGTTGTCAAACCCGTTCAAATGACTGACAAACACTGGCAAAAGCAGAACACAAGTCGAGATCGAAATATTGGAGGGAAAACAACAACAGTGATTGAGGAGACACCTAAAGGTCTTTTACTGTCGTTCCTTATCTTCCATATTATTGTTTGTCTTTGCACTGACTCACATTTTTCCTCAGTAAACATGACAAAATGGCAAAATATCAGGAGGATATTTTGATATTAAAAGGTCATTCATTTTCAGTTTAATGCTATGTTCACACCAAGTTCGGAACCACAAACACTTCCAAAGAAAAGTCTTTGTAAATGTGTGCTTCAGGCTTCCACATTCAAACCTCTCACGTTCATATGTCCCTACGCAGGTTTTTAAGTCTGTTTTTAGGCCAAAACGCATTGCTGCTAAACATAAGATAAAAGTTAAACTAGGTAAACTTTGACCAATCAGGGACTCAGAATTGATAGCGACAAATGGATAGCATCTTTTTCAAAACACGGAAGTGCTAATCATTCTAAAATTGATCATTTGTCATTTGTGCCTGGTTAGAAATATTTGACACTTTCGTGTATACGAATAGAGCTGTGAAATTTAAAAAATGGAGAAAGGATTGAAAATAAAGCAAAAATATTGTTTAGTTTTCTTAAAGAGGCCAAAGCAAAAAAATTACAAAATGTATCAAATTCAGTTGACAAGCAGAGAAAAATCAATATAAATGTATTAGCTGGAAACTAAATACCACTGTTGTCACAAAAACATATTTACTGCATTTAAATTAAGTTTTTTTTCCAACAATGTACAGGTGATATTAGTCTACAATGGAAAGATATAGCTTAAAAAAACAAACTTGCAAAGTATGATCGGAAAATTTGAAGTTAAGACAAGGGTCTCATAAGATATAATCTTAGAAGAACTTTTTGTCAGGAATTGGAGATGTAGGGCCCAACATGCAGGAGACCAGGCTTAAACATTCAATAAATAAACCTAAACATGACAAAAAAAAAAAAAACCCCTGGAGAAAGCAGATGACCTAGAATGAAAACTGAAAAGTAGACACTTATACCTAGTTTCCGTATAGTACGGACCTGTCCAGTATTTTGAGCACTATCATTATAAAATTGACCCAAGGAGACATAATGCTGAGTGGCATTCAAAAAACGCCATACCTACTGTAAAGCATGGGGGTGGAAACATCATGCTTTGGGGCTGTTTTGGGGGCTGGGTGGCTTCGTAAGAAGCATTTTCAGGTCCTGGAATGGTCTAGCCAACCTCCAGATCTCAACCCCATAAAACTCTTTGGAGGGAGTTGAAAGTCTGTGTTGCCCAGCAACAGCCCCAAAACATCACTGCTTTAGAGGAGATCTGTATGTAGGAATGGACCAAAATACCTGCAACAGTTTGCGAAAGCATTGTGAAGACTTAAACTTCAAGTCTTAAACTGTAAAGACGTATAAACAAGTATTGTTATTGACCAAATACTTATTTTCCACCATAGTGTACAAATAAATTCTTTAAAATCAGAAAATGTGATTTCTGGATTTTTTTTCTTATTTTGTCTCTCATAGTTGAGGTATATGAGGAAAATTTCAGACCTCTCTCATCTTTTTAAGAGGGATAACGTCACTAAAAATCCAAACCAAAGTGTACGTACCTCATACTTTTAAATTCCAAACATAAAGCTTTACTTGTCAACAATATTTTAAACTGTCTATTTAATTATAATATTACTCAGACATCTAATTTTCTAATGGCACCTTCCATGTTGTAGTGGATTTTTGAGCATTACATTGACATACTGTTTTCATAGCACAAACCAAATGAACTTTTCCCACTGCAGTTTGTAGCCACCATAAATCATCCTCGACAATTATTGCATCTGTAATCTAATCAAGAACAAAGCATTTCATTTGCATCAAGAACCTTCATTTTTTTTCTCCGCTGAAGCTGGAAGGATGAAATGTAGCTCGGTAGGTATAGAGCAGGGGATGTTTAAGGGTTGAGGAATTGAATAGTGGATTTTATTTGCTCCACTCTGATAAAAGTTGTTTATCCCACGCCGTATTTTCCCTCCATTGTATATCCGAGGAGAGAACGAACAAGAAGGAGTCGGGAGGAGGGGAGGTTACTTTTCTCTTTTCTCTGTCATGTTTCTCTCTTCCCCCCTCGTTCTTTTTCTCTCCATGCTCCTGTGAATCTCATTCAGGAGTGGAATGAAAACACTATTCACTAGTAGATTCATTTTACCACTGAGGAGAATACCAATACCAAAGCCTGGATACGACCTTGATCTCAAAAGCTTCTCGCATCCTCTCCCTTCTTTCTCACTCCTTGGCCTCTTATTCTATTTTTTTTTTCTTCTTTGTACCAGATTCTACTGTATGTTCTGTGTAGGAAAACACACAAAATAAATAGGTTTTCCTTATCCATATTACCCTCCATCGCACTTCAACGGTTCACTGAGCTCAGCTGAATGTTTAAGCTTGTCTGAATGTTAAACGGTTATTGAATGTTCCCATATGGTAGTGTAAGCCTCTGTGCTATGGAGGGTTACATTTTGTTTCTGATCTGAACCTTGACCCAGAAATCCTGCAGTAATTGACTGATGGATTGAAGGCAGCAGATTGAGAGAGGTTTGCCCAGAAGCGAGATGAAATGGTGATAGATGGTTGGAGGACGCTCCGACCAATAGAACAAGTCTGGCTAAAGCCTCGTTTCCACTGAGCGATTCGGTCCGGTACGGCGTGTAGTGGTACGGTGCAGTCCAGTTAATTCTGATGAGCGTTTACACTCAGTTAAGCCTTGCTTCCACTCAGCGCTTCGTTTTCATAGTGTAGACCGATAGTGTGACATTGCGTCTTTGTAGTGCAACAAGTAGAAAAGTGACAACAATGGATGTCATCCAGCAGCTCGTCTTTTTATTGCTTTACTTTTTGGTATATTGTGTATAACAGGAATTAAATGTTTGAAAGAAGAAATGAATATTGCAGCAAAATGCTCACTAACATTGGAAATGCTAGCTTAAATGAGTGCTTTATTGGTGTTTTCTATTGTCATAACCACTTTCTGCCAACCAATGTGTGTCTACAGCGGCTCCACCCCAACCGTTTTGTTCCACTTTTCAACTGATGGGGCCCCCAAGAGGTACGATTCAGTACCGTTTAATGGGTAAATTTGACAATAGAAACACCCAAAATACCCGACAGTACCGGACCGCTCACTGGAAATGAGGCTTAATGCTACAGTCACAAATGGCGAGACATCGGCAGAATCTTCAAGATTTCCTCCCACTGTCCCATTTTTTTGGGAAATCCCGAACATAGATGGCAGCAGTCAAGGGTGCAGGATGACCAGCTTTTTATATACCCACAGGTTAAGAGGCGGCTGGCGGCCGGTGGCACTGATCTGGACGGCAGCCGTCCAGAGACATTCACACATCGTCCAATCAGAGCTGCAGCCGGCCATGATCCACCCTGTGGTCGCCTTATTTCTGCCACAGCGTGACCTTGAAATGTGCCCAGGTGGCCACTAACCAATATCAACTTTTAGAAAAAAAAAAATTAAAACCTTGGTGGAAACCTGACAAATTTGCTGAAAAACTTGGTTCACGGTAGCATTTTGGAACATCTCTACCTACACTTCTTAGACGCCATCTTATTGTTCGTAACTACACCAAATTCAGAGTTTATATTGACAGGTTGTCTTGTCTTTTTTTTAGGTGTTTATTTCCAGGATTTAAATTGCATGTCAGGTGTTTCTAACCAGTGGAGGCTGGAGGTGAAGCAGATCTTTCATTTACATCTGCAGGCTTTTAAATGGGTACTAAAAGCCATCTCATTCTGCCACCTGTGATACGCAAAATACATTCAGCACAAAAAGACTTAAGTGAAACCCATGAGCCTTGCTGTGGCCCTTTCATTACCAGCTGCCACGCATGAGTAAGAGCAGGGAGAAAGACACAGTCGGTCCTAACAGAATTACAGCCTTTGGATGGAGGAGCAAATTGTTTCTGTGTGTGTGTGAGAGAGCATGAATGAGTATGTTAAACTCCCATCTAAAATGCTACTTCTGTACAATGCTGTTTAAACACACTAGCTCGGAACTGAAATATAGTTCAGGACAAAATGACTTGCGACCACAGAGGACCAATGAACACTTGAATATGTGAGGAAATCTTCCAAAAAAGGACATAAAAAGTAGATCCTGTACCTGCTGCACAGCCTTTTGACAGATAATGCTATTTTGAGAACATTAGGTGCTATTTCATAACACCTCCCACGCAATCCAAGTGAAAGAGTAGAAATCCGCATACATGTGCAGAGCATAAAAGAAGGTAAAAGAAGACCTAATAAGGGTAGCAGAGCGGCTTACCTTAGGTCATTAACACTACACCCACCCTCTAGGATCTATCCGCATGCAAACACATATACACACTCAATCACCTCCAAACTGCTCCCAGCAAAATTCCCCAAAACATGTGTGATTTGAGGCTACAAGCATTTCTTACAAACACACAGAGCTACACATAGAGCACCCCGGGGGTCAGCAGTGCCAAGTTACATTAGCTCTAACAATAAACACATTAGTTAGCCTAATGATGTTATTGCTGCTCTTGCATCAACACCTTAGTTAAGAGTGCTCGGAGCTTCAACGTACTTATGATACCACACATTTATTACGACCTCTGGGTCAACCCAGCGGGCTTCAGGTGAGGAAATGTTCTCCGACAGTTTAAGTAAAAGCAAAAAATAGGAAAACATATTTTGAGAAAGCTCCAGTTGATTTTTAAGCCTTGAGCGCCAGTGCGTAGAACTCAGTATCTGATGAGGTTAACCCTTTGACCCCCAGTGTTTATGTTCTTTGATTTGCTGTAACTCTTCAACCGTTAACACGATCAACGTCATTCCAGTAGATTCTGAAGGAGAAAAGCGGCTCATCGAGCCGCTTTTCTCCTTCAGAATCTACTGGAATAACGTTGATCGTCTCAATGGTGGAAAAGTTGAAGTATGTTAAAGATTTTATGTTTAAACGTCACAGACGACGCCTCAGGTGTTAAAGGGTTAAGTGCAAACAACATTCAGTGGCTTCAGAAAAACATTGAATTTATGGCTTGTCAACTCCTATAGCTCATCAAACTAAAAGATAAGCCTGTTTTTGAGCCTTTGATTAAGTATTTATCTGTTTGTATAGCAGGTTTCAGATGATGATAGATATATGCCTTTAAATCTGTTTCCAAACGGGTTATACATAAACAATTTAGTTATTTTCTCTTTTTTTCTCTTTTCTGATAATCAGGTGTTGAAACCGTTTGGTGACAAAGTCTACTCTGACTTCCTCCCACAGTCAAAAACATGCCAGTTAGAAGATTCTGTTTCTGTGTGTGCACATGTGTGATCCTGCTGTGGAGTTTCTGCCTCCTGCCTTAATGAAACTGAGGCCAGAGCACAGCAGACACTCAGATCAGAATGAAACAAGTACAAAAATATGAATAAATCAAGAATGAATATATTATAATCTGGTTTTTTGTAATGGAGATGAACTCATGACAGGCTTCGAATAAGATCGCTTTGTGTGTTAAGTCTAGACTTTGCTTTAATGTGAAATGGTGACTTCACAGCCATGAGGGGATGGTGGAGTTGGGTGAGATCTGGATCCTGGTGAAGTCATAAGGAAGCCTTTTATTTTCGGTTTTAGAGCAACACCGTTTGTAAATGCCTTAAATGTCTTAAAGCATTTGTGGGCAGAATTTTTGACCACAAAGGGTTTTAAAACTTGACAAATGGGCTGGACCAGGAGCAGATGCTTGAAGTGATTTGGGAAGCGACATCATGTGAGAAAGAAACAACATAGAATCTGGACAAAAACATGCTTTTTTATTTAAAACTGTGTTTTTTGTTCCTATTTTAATGTCAGTTGCACCAATTAGTTGATTTCTTTCAGGGAAGAACACACTTAGAAAAGCTCTTTTTGTGTTGGAATGACACAGACGTGTGTCAGAAAAACAATAAATCCACTAAATTACTTTCTGCATCTGAACACAAGTCTCTTTATTTGTGGAGCACCATCTAAGGTGATAAACCACAATTACAGGGAAATGAAAACATTAATATAACAATATTATCTTACACTTACATCTAACTTGTATAATTTTAACAAAATATATTTTTATGGAGAGTAAAATATTGAAAGTTATTTAAAGTTTCAAATTTATTCTGGAATAATATTCCTGCCTGTTTTTGTTGATACTAATGCTAAAAAATTACGTTTTTAAAATTTAAAAAATTTGGTTTTAGTGTGTTCAATAAATGTTTATCCTATAAGGTGTGTTTTGAATTTTGGGCCCCTGTGCGATGGAGTTTGACACCCCTGGTTTAACGAGCCCTGTCTTAAAGCTCTAAATGTGACAGCATTATTTTGGCATTATAATTTCCAGTTTGGGAAGATTTGTGCAAAGGTTTCATAGAAGACAAGAAGTGGCAGAGATAGCAGCTTACTGGCCTTGATTAGTGGTTTGCAAAGAAGTTGTGGAAGCAGAATTTGATAAAAGGCAAAGTAATTGGATTCATTTCTTTCTTGGTGGTTTATTTTTTTTGCTCTGTAAAACAGAAAAGAACAACTTTTTTTGGAGAATGCTATTAAAACATTTGATTTATTTAACTTTGAAGGTTGTGAACCTCTGTGAAGAATTACACAGAGGCAGAAAAATACAGAAATTGTTCCAAACAGATGTGAGTTCTCAAGTTCTGAAAGTGATTCTTTAAACTGGCTGTATAAAAGAGATGAATAGTTTATATTTTCCGCAGATGCTTTACATAACAGAAGTGACTGAATAACAGAGTGGTAATTCAAGGAGCCACAAACACACTTTATGCATAGATATAAACACCAAAACAGCATCTGTCCCTGCTCCAGAACCCCTGCAGCTGCAGAGTCTGTGTCCACCCTCACTTTGACACTTGTTGAAGGAAAAGGACCAGTTTGTAAAAAGAGAATTAGACCACGCAGATAAGCCTGGAGAGGTAAAGTCAAGGTGAGAATAATGTACCAAATCCATCAAAAGGAGATATGGGCCACATCCAACCACCTCCAGCTCCCAAATGGGGAGGTTAGCTTGGCAGGTGTTTACACTTGTCAGTTCTGGCCTGATAAATCAAGAGAAAAGGCAGGAGGAGCTGTCAGCCTGAACACGTGAAGCCACAGTAAGGAGAAGGAACAGAAGAACCGGCAGAGAAAAAGAACCGGCCTCCAGCTCACAAGAAGCGTGCATGTGTGTTTCCTTTTCTACTCCTGATTTTCAGCACTCAGATGTTGCTTTCAAATGAATATCTGGGTGCAGGCCATCCATCATGGTTTGATTATTAAAAGACAAGGAAGTGGACATGAATGAGGCACCCCGTCGATGCAGGCCAGTTACTGAAACAGAAGCCGAAGTGCGAGAGTTGACGGATTGATTCTGGAGGCAGGCCAACAACAATGAAGGGAAAAAGAAGAAGAAGAAAAAAAAAGGGGAGAAGAAAGACACAAGAACATCAAGGGAATGAAGGCAAAGCGCCAACAGCAACCTGACAAAGACATTCAAAGACTGATGATAAGCTATCTTTATAATACTGCTTCTGTGATCTAAAAACCATTAAGCCTGGACATGCCTCTGTGATTCTTAGTCATTAAAGGGAATTATCCAGTGTAATGCTTTATATATCCTTTTCCAGGACGGACTGACTAGACTCTGTACAGAAAATTCACACAACTATCAAAATGAGCAAAATATACTCTGAAATCCAAAGGAGAAAAACGTCTTTTTTGCTGCCTAAGAAGGATCCAAGGTAAAGTAATAACCTCACCAGCAGTGAGAACTCAAAGGATGAGGGCCGATAACTCAGCACACTACATGCTGTTTAAAAGTAGGTCAAGAGTGGAGCTGAGGCAGACATTTGTTCACAAAATTACTTCTAGATCTAAGAGCTAGGAACCTAAACGAGGTGTAAATCATAAAACCACAAGAGGGGGAAATCATACTTAAAATAACCTAGAAAAGCAATAATAAAAAGATTTTTTTCAGGAGACATTTTCTTCCAAATCACCACTCTGCGTGTATACATTTAGAATCACTATGTTGGTCAAAACTAAATGGTTTCTGCTCCTATGCTGATAACATGAAATCTCATGAAATTATATAGCCTTTAGTGGTTAACAGGACTCAATGCAGAAACCAGCATTCTGCCTTTTTTTCTCTTTTCAACTTTTCTGCCATCTGTGTATGTTCTCGGTCCTTTCACACCCTTCTCCCCCAACGTCCTGTCTTTTTTTTTAATGTGCATTCACTGGTGCAGCTCAGCGTGGGCTACCAACATTCTCTGAGACCAAGAATTACATTTGGGTTTTCTCTCCTTAGTGTTTCAGATATTCAGACACACTTAAGGACATAAATCAGCATCATAGACAGAATGCTGGTGATGCCAATGACTCATGCAAATCCAACTTGAAAACTGTTATGGAGACAAAAAAAGTCAGTGTTTTTTGCTGTTTTGTAAATATGGTGCTTTTGCATGCCCGCTGGGCACGGACAGATCTATTAGATCTCTAAATTGTGACTATTTTGAAGTTTAAAGCTATAGATATGCATTATTGATTTATTGAGGCCTATTGCACATCGCCGTTTAGATGTCTAACAGACGACTCTCCCTCAGCTATTTTGCTTTGAGTGTTGCAAACAAGTCACCAGAGCACATCAGACACTTTGAAAAACCAGATTATTGTTTACTTTTTACATTTCTGCTTGTTTTCTATATTGCATTTTGTGATGTATTTTTTTTTTTACATTTATTGATTACTTACCTTTTTTGTACATATGTTTATAAGAATTCCATTCCACTGTTGCATATGACAATAAGCGATCTTTTTTATGAGAAGGGATGCGGTTAATACCTATGTAGAAAGTACCCCACCCCACCTCCGCCAGGACAGGCTCCAGCATCCCTGTGACCCCTAACGGGATGTAGCGGGTTAAGAAGATGGATGGGTTAGTTAATTGGAGTATTAAATAACATAAAGACTAATTTAGAAGCTGCATACATTGTCTTTTTTTGTCTTTTAGAGGCTAACTTTTTAATTTTTCGATATTGCAACAGAGGATAGGATTTGTAAAGAGGCATACAACAAGATCTGCACTGCTTAAGAATAATCTAATGGTGTCTAACTGGGAATATTTTGGTGAAAGTGACCTGCACCCTGTTTGTGTTGCTACTCACACTGTTATTTTGGGGGATTTTTGTGTGGATTTGTATGATTACTAATAAATGAAGATGTACCGTTCTGATTCTTATGAATGAATATGCTATTCACACCTGAACCTACATATTTGTTAGATTATTGTTTTGATGCCAATTTCTGAGACCTTTTAACCCCAGGTAGGTTTCAAAAGAAATGTTTTCTACTTCCTAGAATGTAGAATCGTCTGATTACTAGTTGTCTGAAAACAAAATCACAAAAAAGTAATTGTAAAATTGATCTTATTTTAAATCTACAGTTGTATATTTTAAAAGTACTCTTATTGATATGGAAAAACATCCCAATATTAGATGACTACAAACAGAGTTGACTGAAATGTTCAGTAGAAATCTACAATAGATGTATTTTAGTCATCTAATAGACATCTTGTGACTCATGAGTCTTTCAATTTCTGACTGTTGAACTGATGTCAAGTCTAAGAAAAGACTAAACTGTGAAATTACACAGGATTCAAGACAAAAACATATTTGTAAAATAACTTTTTTTTGGCTTACCTGTGTGTTTTTAATGAAATAATACACCAATGGGGGCTTTGAAACATCTGTTCCTGTTTTCACCATCCTCATCTCTTAAATCTATTTACGTTTTGGTTTCTCTTCACCTTTGTTAGAAAGGTAGGTCAGAAAAAAAATGTAAATGTGATGCTGCTTTCTGTGTTTGCTTTGTCTGCGAAAAGCATTTATGAATCAAAACAAGCCCCCCCACCTCGTGACACACATACGCCAATGATGCACACGCGGACGCTTAAGAGATTGACCCCAAAAGAAATAAAAAGGACAGGCTTATACATTCAAATACCAGAACCTTTTCCAGGGCTGCCAGTCACTGCCTGTGATGGTATTAGCAGCCCAATCAATCTGGACGCCGCTGATACAGAGCGCTGTTGGCAAAGCGGGGAAAATTACCACCGATAAGGATGTGTTTGATGGCACCCGGCCTTCCCTGTCTGCCCGTTTGATCCAGTTATCTCTCCAGTCTGACTCAACTTTGTCCGTCTCTATGATTGTCATATAGCCCCTTCACTCTCTAAAACTTGATATACAAGTTGGTTATTTACAGTAAAGTTCATCTCTCTTGTGTGTGCTGCACATCCAACATTTTCCCTTCCAAATAAATCAAAAGCATTTAAGAGTAGGAAGTTAAAACTTTGCCCCTACAGAGAAATCGGAAAAAATGTCAAATGTCACTAAGATAAACGGGCCATTAACTCCACAGAAACAGACGCTGGCGTGACAGAGGCAGCACCCCATGGAGCAGAGAGACTGTCACACAGCAAACGACACATTTTATATGTGGAAACTCACTTTAAAGCCAACTGCAGGACGCCTTCAGGCAGTCCTGCACAATTTCATGCTATGCTTAGTCATGATATGGACCTGGGAGCTCCAGCCTGTAAGGGTGGTGAGTAGAGTAATGCTTCAATCTAAGCTGCCTGGGGCTGGAAAAAAAAATGACAATATGTTCAGGAAAATCTGTCCAAAATCCTGTCTCTGCCCTCAGGTTTATGGTAAAACCACGAAAGCCAACAGCAAGACAGTATGATGGACAAACCTACCTCAGTGGGTTTCCACTAACGTATTTAATCAAAAATGCATGAGCACTGAAGCTATTTTGTGCATGAAATGTCATAAAAGGAATAAATATGGTTCACTAACTAGGACAGGAGAGACCGTAACAATCTCAAGAAAGTTTTTAGGCTCACGGCAGTGAAGGTTTTTAGTTTAAGGGACTAGCTGGAGGACAGCTGGGACATAAAATGCAATGTTTACCGATAATTTTGAGTCTGTCTTTATTCAAAGAAGTGTCTAAGTCAACATTCAATAGCTGATCTCTTAATTGATTTCATGGTATAAAAAGCTGAAGGAGATTTGAAGAAAAGGAGGCTTTTTTGTCCTTGTTAGACCTTAATGGAACAAAAATAAAATTGCATCAATGTGACAAGACTTGAAGAAAAACCTCAATGCATTTTAAAACTGTTCTGTGGAAGCTCAGGGTGTTTAAGTCTGGCAGTTTTGCTAAACCTTGAACTTCAATATAACCAAAGATAAAATGGGAAGTAAAAAAAAAAGTGCTAGTTCGCAAAGACAAAGCTAAACTCCTAATCTAATCTGCTTTAACACTCAGCTGCAGATGTTTTTGGTTTGTTCTCTTCCTCTCCCTGAAGCTAAGCTGGAAAAGCAGAAACAGGATATAAGATAAAAACAGGTGACATTCATGGAGGTGTGATGCTTTTGTTGTTGTATCCATCTGGTGCAGTTTTCACATCTCACAGCCTCCTGTTTCTACATAAAAGGTGTGCTTTGGAGTCGCACAAGGTGTGATTCAGCCTCTTTCTGTGCTTTAATGCAATTATCATTGTTGTTTTTAACATTCTCTGGAGGATTTTTAGGCTTATTTTGGCAAAAAAAATCCTAGATTTGGTACAGAAGAAAATGCAATTTAAAATCTCTCCACTGAGTCACATCAGATGTAGTTGTTTCAGTCAGCAAGACTGCAAAGTCACCCTGATTAAATTTGCTGGTCACAGAAAATCATTTTAACTCTATTAATGGCTCCTTTTTTGTTGGAGCTCTCAGTTCATTTGATGTAGCTTCCATTATGCTAAGTGACTGAGCCTGTGTCCTCACTGATAACTGGCTAACTGGCCTTCTGTTCCTCAGCAACAGGCCCATCAGATCTGACTTAGCATGATGCTAATCTCTGTTAAGGTGGCCATGGGACAGCACAGAGCGTGTTCGTTTTTCTCTCTGCTGCTTATTCACTTAAGAGTCTCTCCTCGCTAGATTTTAGCCTCAGCTAATAAACAGGGAATAGATCTTTAGAACCAAAGAAAACCTCATCCCTGTGACAGGAAACGTAGCTTAAATTGGAGAATGGGATAAACTCAACGCAATTACAGTCTGCGTTAGCCTGCGATATTGTGATAGTGATAACAGAGTATCTTGTTTTCTGTTAGTGCATCATTTCCAATAGCTTCATGAATCATCTGAGATAAAGTACGACATTCAATCCCGCTGCAACACAAAGCCAAAGTCACTACAAGAAAACACACTGTACCACAGCTGTACTGCCATTGTGCAGAGTGAACGTTGCAATCTGAATGTTGTTATCGCTAAAAACCACATTGAAGCAGCGATGCAGCTTGCAGACACCTCGGAATGAATGAATGAATGAATGACAAGACCTCAAAAAAACCGTCATCGAAATCAGTATGCAGAGGAGGATGTATGGAAAGGAATTACACAATGCGCTGCAAATTGCACGTTGTCAGCTTGAAGTAGGGAGCTGCTGAATGTCATTACATCATTATGTCATGGGATGAGGTAACACAATACAATAAGTGCAGTGATTTGCCCTGACATGGAGGAGACATTTAAAGTCTGGTTCTTCTTTGTCTAACAACAAATACACCCCACTGCCGAGAGAAAGAACGAAAACTCAGTAACTTAAAAACAGAGCAGTCAAAGAGAAGTGATGAAAGAACCTAAGCTGCCAGGAAACCAGTGTCTCTGTCACTAAACATGATTAGCCAATCAGCACAATTAGTGTGTCAGTGTACCCTGAAGTGCCGTAGAGTGGTATGCTCGAACATGTTTGCTGAAGGACACTTTTAAAGGCAACAGGAACACATCTGCAGACGAGCAAATTGAAAATACAAGCAGCCCTTATAAAGTTAATTAATTCTTATGTGTTATCCAGGGAAGCAACAATGTCAAAAATGGTTCAAATGCCACCTTTTATTCTTAAACAGAACCCATCAACCGTACAGACTGTGTCCACAGAATCAGCACACGTCTGCAAACTAGATCCCTCAAGGTTTGCACACAAACTCTGTGTCAGACTATTGATTAACCTCAGTTAACTCTTGATGTGCTCTTGGCTGCTCCAGCGTTTGAGATGTAATGACAATTAACACTGCAGCTGGTATAAAAATAATGTGGTGCTTTTTTATCATGCACTGAGGGCAGGTTTAATAAACACTGAATACCAGATTTAAGTGATGAAGCCAAAAGTGCATTCTTCTCACCGACACCCCATAATTAATACAGAAAAGGCGACATTAGTTTTTGCAGCAATAGAAATAGTTCATAATTAAGGAGTATAATGTTGTTCACCTTTTTTTATTTTATTATTAGAGAAACGGAGCTTGAACAGCCCTCGTCTTTGCTGGAGTTGTCTGTTCTCTCCATCACAGGTCTCACAAAACACAAATGACGCTTCTCCAATGAGCAATCCTCCATGCAATGTCACAGCGTCTGCGTGATCACTAACATATTATATCAGCTCTGTCAAGCAATTTTCTAATGGAAATGTTACACTAATGTCCATGCTGGGGCCATGCATCAAGATTGCAAAAGCTGCTTCTGAGCGATCAGGACCTCAGGCAGATTTTCACTTTCCTGAAATGTTTTCATCTAGAAAGGATACCACTTCAGTTATGTTATAAATGTTTCTTTTTTGTTCAGTTTACTCTTCATATTTGAACTATTAGAACTATACCGCTAGCAGACAGAGTCTCCATAAAAATGCAGGGAGTTTGAGCGGGACTTTGCCTGCAAACCTCAAATGATTACCCGCCTTTCATCTATAACCTTCTAACCTCTTCCACTGCCCCAGTGGGGCGACATCTAAGGATCTGCATTTATGACTTCCTGCTATCATAAGGGCAGAGGAGGAGGGAAATAAAGTGATTTGAACCAGCCTGAAAGTGGTGAAAAGCCGCAACCTTGAACTATTGTTCTCAGTTTGAGTGATAATGAAGGATGGAGTGTGAAGAGACTGTGGAGTGAGACCGTAATGATGGGCTGCTGCAGGAGCATGTGCAGCGTGGTTGTGTGTTTGGAGGTGTTGTGTTACCGTCTGTCAGATGGTGGGCGTGCACCTACCTGTAGAATTACAGGGAACCCGGAGCAGACGAGCCGGCCCACTGTTATGTTAAGCTAATGCCAAGACTACGGCCTCCTTTCAATCAGAACCATGAAAACATCGAGCGGCTTCATTGTCTGCCTGCTCTCTTTGTCTGCAGCTCTGTCTGCCTGAGTGCCTGCCAGCAAACGAATCTCTATCTGATGAAGCAGCTTCTCTTAATTACACACATTCAGGGCCGGCAGGCGGAAGTGAAACAGAAGTTTGAAGATGTCGGTTTGTTGGAAAGGACAAAAAGCAAAAAAAATATATTTCATGTCAATCCTCTTTTCACTGAAGTTTAATAAATCAGGAGACAAAAGAACAACATATTATGAAGTCTGAATGATTGAGATTCAGAAACATCGATTCACGCCTGCAGCAACATCTCTGTTACCTCAGTCAATCTCAAAAACCTACTTTGTGACTGACAGTTTGGTGTATTTTAAAAACTAGAACTAAGTTTAAAGATATTAGAAAAGAAAGCTACTGAGGCTACATGAATAATTGTCTCTATGAATTGAATTGGAAGTTTTCATTGGGGATTTTAATGAAACTCAGACAAAAAGCCAAGCAAATAAAATTCTTTTGTAAATCACTTTCAAGGTCAAATACAGCAAAACTTATAGTTTTCAAAAAACTTTGGTAGATACAAAAGCTTTTGAATTTTTTTTTAATATAAATTTGAACCATTGAATTGGTCATGTCTTAACAAATCATGAGGTTATTTGGCAAACTACAGCTGGATCGCTCCGCTTTCTTTTTCAAACAGGCTTCACTTGGATGGCTGGAGGGTTTTCCTGCTTGATCTCAGAGTGCTCACATTTTCAGATTGTGATATGAACGTTTTGAGAACATTATGAGTCTGCAAGCTCATTATAACTAATATTAACCTTGAAAAAATGAATTCCATTTCCATCAACATTTCCACTTTTCATGGCTGTTCATCTCCTCCTGCAACGCATTCTTAAACTCCCTTTTCTCAATCTGAAATGTCTGACTGACCATTCATTGATATTAAATGGAGGATTTATCAGTACTAAGTATTATGAAGCTCAAGTATGATGAAAAGATAGATTTCTCATCACCTTAAAGACTCCCGCAATAAAAAGGTTGGGTTTTTTTTGCATTTTTTTAATGGTGGAGGACATACATTAAGAAAATTAAGCTCAAAATTGCATTTTTTAAATGTTTTATTTGTGTTGTTGTGAATCAGGAGCCGTTAAAAAAATAATGATTAAAAAACAGGATATTCATGACGTAGAATATATCCTATATATCCCACAAACTCCATTTTTGTTTCAACAGTAAGTGGTGGTGTGAGGGACTGTAAGCTAGCTGGAGAGAGTGTAAACCGATAATGGGTGATGGGAATGGGAGTTGGGGTTGCTCTGCATTAAAAGTCCAGCCCACAACTCAGAGGTGAATTTCTAATGAACTCTTGCTGCTCTGCATAAACTATGTCTGACAGGTTTTTTGGCTAATCATCCTTAAAGGACCACTGGGAACGCTTTAACAATAGATAAAAATATGATCAGAATAGCTGTTTAATCTGAAGTTGTTTATGAAATACAAACATTTAAATCTGTAAATGAAACTATTTTACATTATAGATAACTATGAATGGACTTGGAGTGAGTAGTTCTGAGACAAGCCACATATAATTTTGTTTATTTGATGAAACTTCACATTTTTCTTAAAAAAAAACTTTAAATTGCATGAAATCCTGAGGAGACAGATGCAAACATCCCATCAAACCCTTGCCAACATGTCAGCAAATCTTAGGAGTGCCACACTTTTTTTTATAGGTTTTATTCCTTCCTGCAGCTGCAGCCACATACAGAACATCAGTCTATAGCCAGAAAATACAACTCCCATCCCTTGAGAGGTTGGTAGTGTGACTGTAAGAAAAATGTGTGTGCGTGAGCCCGTCTGCTGTGAGCTCCAACTAACCATCTCATTTCCTTAAAGGAGGACTTGGCCCGCTGGCACGCTCACCTTAACGTTTCATCCTGATTGTCTCTGTCAAAGTAATTCATCATCATCAGATAAAAGGCTGTGACCGGTGCCTCCCTCAACAACAAATATCCTTCTTTTTTGTTTTTTAGTTTCTTAATTTTCTAGCTTTTTTCCCTCTGCCTTCTGAGCTTCTCACTCCTGTCCATCTGGGGTAAATACTACCTTGGGTTTCCTCACGAGCACTGGCTGTTCAGGTATAAACAATTTGTGTGCTTCATTTTTTTAAACCAAAGCAGGTTTTCCCCTTATTAGCCTTGCCTGGGTTCAAATTTACAAGCAGATTATGTCCAGAGGGGACTGTGATTAATGAGTTTGTCTGAATAAATCAACTTAATAGATTAGGAGACCCAAAATAAAAGAGTGAAGAGAAGCAGGAGTGAGGAAGCAGATGAGGAGAGGGACAGGGCTGTTCAGGGTTCAAATATTAATTCAGCTGGATATCGGCAACAATAAGCAGACCTCAGGTGCTGTCGCACTCAGGGAGGAGAAAAAAATAATAGGCCATGTGCTTTTTCTTTCTTCTTGTTTCCCTCATTCTGTCTCCCTATGATGAGTCCCTGGAGTAACCTGCCCCTCCTTTTCATCCATCGCTCAATCAAATTCTCCTTTCATCCACCCAGATACGATCCCATCCAGACTATTACCACCAGCAGCACCTCCATCTCTAATCCAAGGACAAAGCTTCTAGCTTTATACGACAAGCCCACGCTGGTGCATGCACCTTCACCTGCAGCCAGTCTCTGAGAAAGCCTGCTGGAGTCCACAACAATGAGGCCGGGCTGTTTTTTTTTTTTTTTTTTTGGCAAAGTTAGCAACCATAAAGACATAATAGGATCAAGTTGCTCATCCGGAAACTGAACCATGTAACTGTTTGTGCTTTTAATTGCAAGTGACAAGAAATTTATGAGGAGGAAACATCCCAAAGCAGTTATCTCCTCAATCAGTGAAGAAGCTTAGGAGCCCAGTCAAGCTGGCTTAAAGGCTATACTCCAGCTAAAATGGTCAAGAATACAAGCAGAAGACACTTCAACAATGTTAGACTTTTTTTCCTCAAAAAACCAAAACATAAGACTTGGCCTTCAATAGAAAAACAACCTTCATTTTTCTGTCATGGTTAACAAAGAGAGCTCAGATGTACAGATTCACCTTTGAAGCCGGATTAATGTTGATTACCTTAAAACTCAAATGATGCTAAATCCATAATGGAAGGATAATGCCTCTTGGGACAATTACCAATGCACACACTGATTCGCATTAACGCTAAAGCCAACCTTCTGTTAAAATGGAGTACCCTCCTGGATAGCATTGGACCTTGAAGTTAATTTGTGTTCAGGCAGATCAAGCAGGGCAACATACTGCACTATGACCTGATCTGCTGACGTTTTAAAACAAAAAAAAGTTAAAATCCTCTATATTTCCACCTCAGAAGTCAATAAAAATGCATTGAAACAAATGACTGAGTAAAGGCTTTGCTTTCTGGTCAACAGAACTGCATTTAACATTAAAATTACATTTCCTAAACATTATAAAATGTTTCAAATTAATTCAGTATATCTAATTCATATCACTTTTTTCAAGAGAAATGGGCGGAAATTTTCAGTTTTCTAACCATGACTCATCATGTACAAGAGCAGATCCTGCAATTAAACCATAAAAAATAAAATCTCTTGACTAAAAATGCCCATTATTAAAAAAAATCCACTCCAAAAAATGTGTTTTTGGTGTTTTCAACATGTTCTGGTAACATTTTATCAAACTATTTGAGATTAAAAATGAGTTTCTGAGTATTTCTTTATTCAACTTGTGAACTGCTTGAAAAAGCTCAAGCAGTGGGCGGGGCAAAGTCTTCCTTGTTTGCTCCAATTCTGATGCATCCTCAATCCATTAATGTCTTTATTTTACCCGTCTGAGCTGCCATATGTATCAAAACTGTACGGCTGCATTGCTTCAATATGTTTCCTTTTTTATGCTAATGGTTGTGAGGTGCTGTAAGCTAGCAGGAGAGAGTGTAAACAAAGGACTGATGAGAAATTGTTTCTAATTAACTCCTGCTGTGCTGCAGAAAATATGTCTTAAAAAACAACACAGGCTCTTTGAATGTAGCTAAAAACTGCATAATCATAATTAAAAGATCTCTAGGAATGATTTTACAATTAAAGAAAATACAAAGTTGGAGCTGGATTTTATCAACTTTGCTTTATTTCTGCTTTGTCCAGTAATAAGAGCTTTAACTGCAGCAAATGAAGTAAAAAAAATTTAAATCACATCTATAAACTTGTCTGATTGTCTTTCCTTTTTTTTCTTTTCTTGTAATATTTAGTCTTTGAATCTGGCAGATCAACATTTTTTCTTCAATTTTCTCTAAGCCATCTGTGAACTGATAGCTCCAGATCAAAGGGGCACATTCATGTGATGAATTTAAATAAATGAATGTGAAATAACAGGATTTCTCAAAACACATTTTCTCCACACATGGATTTTTTTGGAACAAATATGAAAGCTAAACTTAATCTGAAACAGCAGCGAGTGAAAAGTTTTTGCAGTCAGGAGTCCTCGTTTGCTCTGCAGAGCAACAATCACGCTAAATGACAGTTTTGTGATAAATCCAAGTCACTTGTGTTGAACTGAGCATCCGACATGTTGACTCCTTCCCTGCTGCTGTTAAAACGCTGGATGACAGCTGAAGTGCTGTCAAAGCTTAAGCGCTGAGTAAAACGCCTCTTTGGGATTGCTTCACAACAAACACACAGTTTCTGCTGTTTGTTTGCCGGTCGAGGAGAGTGGACGGCGCAACTGCAGAAGACGGCTAATCCCTTCAAGCTTCAGCATCAGAGTGTACCACGAGGACAAACAACCGCCTAATGGAGGATGGCCGGATGGGTCAGAGGTAATGAGTAACAGGTTTATAACAGAGAAATTCCCACATGAGAGGAATTCATATATTGCTTTTTTTTCAACAAAACAACATTTCAAATAAACTTTGTCATGTTTTTGAAGGATATGGGGGCAATGCCTAGTACTATAATCCATTCAGCAATTACCTTCCTTTGTACTTGGAAAACAAATTAGCTATTTGTACATGTAATTTGTAAATGACAAGGACGTCTGAGGGCCAATTAAGTTTAGCCCTGCCCGCATGTTCCCTGCAGCATCCCATCATGCAACCTGATAAGTGAATGTCAGGATCATTAGAATCCTCTAAGTGTTTAATGTTTATCCAAAAAGTGGATACAATTTCACAACAATCTGTACAAATTGATCCAAGTCATCTTCCAAGTAAAGTAACATTGAACTTTTCAGCTTTAACTTGCTCAACCAGAGAGAATCACAGATTTAAGTGAGATAAATCCACAAAAGGATTTTGCTGTTGCTCTTTACAAGTACAACAAAAAGACAAATGAGTACGTAGCACAAAATAATGCAAGAACATATGCTAAATCTGTAGTCTTTCTGCTGTGTGTCAACATGAAATTCATCATCAGATTACAAATGTCCCACCCCTCTCCAACTCCACACACAGATAAGCATCTTACATGATACTGAATGACTTATATGAGCAACTAGAGCCCATGCTGAAGAGATGTATGGATGCAACAACAACAACTCAGGCTAATCCCAGCAATGCGCCTCAGAGGGGTTTAGCTGAGGGGGAGGGACTTAGAAGAGAGAGGGAGAGGGGACAGGGACTTAAAGCAGTCATTGTCCCTCCAGGAACAGATTAACTATTTTAAAAGCAGAGGTGACGTCTATGGCTGGCTCGCTCCGAAGGCCGCTCGGTGCTTTTAAGCTCAGGCTGAGATCACGTTTCTACTTCTAATTGTTTATCTCTCGTTCTCAGCACTTCCCTGAACACATTTATCTTCGGTTCAGCGCTCCCTTCATCTTTCCCACCTCAGTCCTCCTCTTCACAGATCTGCAGTCGCTTTTGTCTTTTTCCCCCCAACAGGGGAGCGACACAATCTCATAAGGAGCTGCTGCAGCAACAATCAGGGATGTCTGTTCAGGGAACTGAGCTGAAGCTGTAATGAAAACACTGGGTATACTGGGAGGACTGTCGTTTGTTATTATGGTGTTGCAGAATTGGCACCAATGAGTGAAAGGAGGAAATGATGCCGTAGGGATTCTGTCCACAAGGAGCAGCAGGTGATGAGATGTGAGCGATACATATAACCAGTACAGGAGGAGGTTGGAAGAGAGAGGAGAAATAGCATCCTAAGAGTAGTCAGTAATAGAGTTTTGCAATGCCTGACGACAAAAAAGCCAACACAAGACATTAAACAGGTGCTTCCATTTGAATTGTGCTGTTTTTTACTTCGACTCGGAAAGTAAGCCTCAATTTTAAATTCCTCATTTAGTTTCCTGATGTGCTTTGATGTTGAATTGACTGACGGTAACAACACTCTTCGGGATTTTTCCAGTGGAATTTGTTTGTTTTCAAAGCATTCAGCATATGAAATATCGAAAAGAAAACAAGTCAGCACAAAACAACTTTTAAAACTTGAAGTAACTTGTGCAACAGATCTTTGTAAAAACTGAAGCTCTATGGTGTTATTATGTCTCATTCGTGACAGTCTTTGTAGCAAATGCACGTTTAGTTTATTTAGTGAAGGCCAGTCTGCAGGAATGCATGGCAGGGTTTGAATGCTGAACCTGTTACCTTGTAAAAGCAAAAATAATTGTGGATTTTATAACAAATTCCAGTAGATTTCTGTCTATTCGTGTTAGAGAGATTGTTCAATGAATCTTTAAATTAAATGATTCAAAATGAGTTTTCAGCAGAGTTACTGTACAATTTGTGAATGTGAAGCAGAAAATTGAGAAGTAATTTGCTTAAAATTATGCATGTTAGAAAAGCAATCTATGACTTCAGATACACTGTACAACAACGCTTGTCACATGACATTAAACCTTGGAAGTGTCTGGAGTCAGGCGAAGTCAGGTGTGGTTAAAATAGCTCCACAACACAACAGTGCTGCCCTGATTCACCGAAGGCCTTACTGACATGCATGGTATCAAATTAGTCTTTTCTTCCAGTTTATATTATTTTACATTTAACAAAAATAGTTTTGAAATACTTTTTTTTACTAATATAAGAAAAGAAATCATGCCTTTAGGACAAGTGTCAAAGTTAATGCCCGGGGGCCGGATCCGGCCGAGCCCTCCAGATCATTTTTTTTTTTTTTTTCGTTATTAATGGCAAAATGTTATCATTTCATTCAAGGTTTAAGTTGATTTATTCTAGAATAATATTCCTGCCTGTTTTTATTCATAGTTATGCTAAAAAGTTGTGTTTTTTAAAATTTAAAAATGTAGTTTTTGTGTGTTCAATAAGTGTTTATTCTGCTCGACCCGCGAGCTAAGGTGTGTTTTGGCGATTGAGTTTGACACCCCTGCTTTAGGGCCACATTTTATTAAAAATTCCAAAAATATTGTGAGTTTCAGTAAACCAAACCCAAAAAGCTTTGCTGATGCACAACAGATTATAAAGCTGGAGAATTGTGAGTCAAATTGTGCGTTTGGGTTCACCAAAAAAAGGCAAAGAGATGATGTACGTCATCCATGTGTGGTGGACACACAAACTCAGCTTGAAAAGCTCCAAAACTATGTCGTTTTTCAAAGATTTTAGGAGTATTTTACCAAAAGAAAGCTAAAATTAGCGAGGTAAGAGAAACTTAATTCAGGACAAACACGTTTACAAAAGAGGCAAAGAAAGAGTGTCAGAGAAAAGGCAGGGTGTGGAAATGCTAATAAACTCCCTGTGGTCACCAAAGTGTTTTTATGAACTCCAAGAAACCGCCTGAGATGTATGGAAGGAGAAGAGAGAGAAGTTAAAAACACACTACAACCAGATCATTATATTTCTCTTTACCCTGCCAGTGTGTAAAAGTGTGCTGTGTTTGTATTATACTAATTCACCACGGAGTCGTACTTTCCTTTCTTCTCTCACACAGTGAACTGGTCCTCTTGTGAGATTTGCATTATGCATGGATTCTCTGCATAGACCATCAAGGGGGAAAATGAGGCTTGAAAGCAACAATGGAAGGAAAGCAAACTTTGTGTGTATCTGTAGTTCTAATGAAATATTTCATGAGCCCCTTAGCACTTTCCTAGAAACTGCGGCGGAGTTAGTTTCCTCTGCAGGACATTTAAACCAGAGTCACAGAGAAAACATCCTCCTCATCCACAGTTCTGCAAAAAGAGTTCCCCCTGATTGTACAGAATACACTGAATGCCACGCATGTTTACACGAGCACA
Source organism: Oryzias melastigma (assembly GCF_002922805.2). Taxonomy (NCBI): domain Eukaryota; kingdom Metazoa; phylum Chordata; class Actinopteri; order Beloniformes; family Adrianichthyidae; genus Oryzias; species Oryzias melastigma. The sequence goes on from NC_050520.1 coordinate 8,376,187, forward strand.
CACGAGGGTCTTCGTGTCCATCGGCCTGTCACTCTCTTTCTTGTTCCCTTTCACACACAAAACAATTCAGCTGCATCATAGTGAGGCCATCTTGATGAGGGACGCACAGTTAAGAGACAGCCATTCACCGAGCGGAGTCACTCAGTCTCCTTGGCGCTCTATCTGGCGCTGGCCCCAGTAAATGTGTGCTGTTGGCTGCAAGGCTGTGTGGTCCCCGTAAGAGAGGGCAGACTGAGTGGGATGACCTCAGAGAGACTCCCCTTCATCAGGCCCAGGCACTCACACTAACACGCATAGCCCGTGTTCGCAGCGTTCCTGGCAGCACCAGCTAACCCACAGTGCTCCTTCTCATCCCTTATCTCCTGCTTTACGGGTTCTCTTCAGTTTGGTGGACAGAAATGGGGAGGAGGAATCATCTCAAAAACACACGATGCTTCAATGTTTAGAAAATTAAAACAAAGCACAACGATTTCCAATCAAGCAGCTGGATTGGATGCATGCCGGACAGGGTTTGCTTTTGCTTCCCAGTGGGCACAATGGGCCAGCAAGACCCTTGACCCTACTGCCTACCTATGTGTTTAGAGTCTCCCTGTGCCGGTCCCCAGCTCGGATAGGGTTGTGTCAGGAAGGGCACAAAAATCTCTGCCTAACCAAGGTTATGTCTGAATTCCCACCCTAATCCCTAACTAATAAACAACTATATAGTGCAGGACTATCTAGTGCCTTAGATTTTAAAGGTAATTCGGACATATACAAGCATTGTATGACGTCTATTTATGACTCCATTGTGTGAAAATGTTGATTATTTATTAAAATATTACATTTAAACGCATATATTTTTGCAAAAATTGTTCAAATGCAATGCATTGTGGTCTATTTTTGCCAATGTAGTGAGCATCAATGCACTCTGGTTTTTGGCAAAGACTTCTGGGAAATTTCTAGAGCTCTCGATTTTGGAATTTGGACAACATTACAAAATTGCAAACACACTTTATAGTGAGTAGTGAAGAAATTTGGACACACGGATCAGTCGGAGCTGATTCGCTGTGGCAACTCTTTACAGCATATGTCAAAATTTTCCAACAAGAAAAATCAAAGATGCAAAAAAATTAAAAGTTCTAAAGATTGATAGAACAATTTTACAAGTTTTCTTGCTAAAGGTTTAAAGCAAAAAGTTTTGCCAGAAAAACGTTTGTGCTAAATGAAGGCTTGCTGTGAACATTTCTTCTTTTTTTTCCCTTTAATAACGTTAAACTTCATCATAATTAAAACAAGTTAATGTCTAGTAAAACTAAATTAAACTAGTTAAAAAAATGTACAGAAAGTTACTAGTCTTATACAAAGTGGATTGTAAAACTTTAAGGTTAAAAGTTGAAAATTGTCAAACTAGTATCTGCTCTACAACAAAGGCTGTGAAATGGGGTTCAGTCATGAAATATGAAAAAAACTGGTTAGGGTGGATAGTGAAGGTTTTTGAAAAAAGATGTTAAATGTTGATTTTTTTCAACAAAACAAAAGATAATATCATCCAAAGGATGGATGATGCTCCACACGCACTTGTGTCTAACAGTGAAAATGTCTAATTCAAAATTGTCATTCAGTATTAAGTTTGATGAAAATCATTTTAAACCTCAAACAAACTTTTAAAGGTGTATTTTTAATCAAGCACTGATATAACAGGAAATACAAATTATTAATAATAAACCCCAAGCTATGATTAATCCACAAAGGGCTTTGACTCCTCTTGACACTCAGTAAGCTTCAAATTATATGCTGAGTAATGAAATAATGTACGATTTTTTTATTTTGATTTGGATTGTTTCTGCTGAGAGAAAAACCAACTGAGCTCCATGTTGATTTGAGTGAGAAAAAAATAGTAATTCTGGTTCAAAGAAAAGGAAGTTCAATCAGCAAATCCAGCGTCTAAACCAAAAGCTCACAAACTGTGTCCCCATTTTGAAAAGAAAGCCAAAACAGTGTATTTTCAAACAAGGCAGAGATAAGACGGACTCTTCTCCTGCATGAGTCCTTGGTTTACAGCATAACATTTGATAAGTCTGAGCTTCATTGCAAAGTCTGTCTGATGGCCTAAAGAGTCAAATCTCGACACATAATGTTTAATTTAGCATAAATTGCTTTTTATAAAACGAATACAATGACTTATTTTTCAATCAATAATCTCCAACTGTGTGCTACAGGCATAAACACAGATTTGCAGAACCACGACAAGATACATTTTTATTCTGCTGCTGAATAATTAATTTGCTTTACAACAACAAAGAAAACCAACATATTAGAAGAGGAGTGCAGCTCAAATGAGATAACATTGTACTCAGCGGTGGGGAACCAAAAAAGAAAACCTTTGAGGAAAAGCCAAAGTTACTCAATATTGAATGAAAGAGTTCTTAAATAAAGTAAGGAATCATGGTTTAGGATTGAGACCTCTCTGCAAGATGTCAGTCCAAATTACAGCTGATTCCCCGCTGAATAGGGCAATTTCACATGCTTAGAAATGAAAATTCACTCCCAGAACCATGCGACGGGGGGAAAGGAGTTTGTTATGGGATGGGATGCTGCACGGGTTGTCATGCTGATGAATAGACTGAATTATAGATTACCTGCATCATCCTACCCAACCTCCACCTCTCCCTCACTCTTTGTCAGAATGTGATGAGCAAAGAAACTTAAGAAGCAGCTTTCGGTGTGAAACGTTATCCTTCTCCAGGGGTTTGAGCCATTTTGTTGAATTTGCATCTTAACCACCTTCCTGAGTAATTGAAAAAGTGGTGTCAGAACCCAGAGTCTTGATCTCTGATATGGTAATTACCTTCCATTTATGTCGGTGACTTTCAGGAAGTCCTGAGATCCAGCTGCAGCAGCTGTCTTTGAGGGAAAAAGCATAATGACCTGCATATGTCTCCCTCTTTTTTGGAGCCTTCAAAATAAATTTTCATCTCTGATTATACGATCTAGTAAAGTTGTCTAATCTTTTTAAGAGGCGAAGGGATATAAAGAAAAACAGTGAAGAAAGATAGGGGGTAGACCTTCTTTCTTGTGGTTTCAACCCTCTCTGAAATGAGTTCCAGAAGCGAGCGTGCTGCCCCGACATAAACTCTCACATCTCAGCTTCTGACAGCCTGCTGCTGCTTTGCTGTGGGGAACTTCATGGAAACACAGTTTTAGCCAGAATGAAAAAAGTTCAGAGTGGTGATAAGTTGTGAAAAGCAAAAAAAAAAAAAGCTGAGACTGAAATAATCTAAATGAAAACACACATAAAAGTGTTCCCCCTAGACAGAAAAAAGCACACAAAACTGACAATTTGAGGATCTATTCCATACAAAAGATTTGCAGTGTTTAGGGCTTTTTTTTTTTTTTTAGAGATTTGGTTCTGAACCCTCCCAGAAGACGACACAAACATTCATCATCTGAACTGCTCTAACAGCTTTCATCATTTGATTAAACAGCATCTTTCATCTGCATCTACTGTATAGATCCCAATGTCAAAACAAATTGAGGGACTACTTCCAGGGAGAGGCAGATGAATTTGTTTGTCTTGGGTAATCTTATCCTGCGAGCATGCGTGGGTGTCAGCATGTTGGCAGGCGCACATGCATATGTGCTTCGCTAAACCTGGATTTTCAACCATATAGCACCTGACTCAAAAATAAGCACCCCTTCACTTGTGTGTACCGAGTCCACGATTGCCTTTTAGACAACACACTCTCCTAGTCATTAACGCTGCAATCACTTGATGAGCTTTGGCGTAATTTCGCCAATTAAATTAGTCTCTTTGAGAAGACAGACTAGCCACTTATCCTGACCGAGGAGGAAGCGGAGAGAGAAGAGGCTTCCTAAGACCTTTGCAGTCCCACTTCTATGGTTTATGTTCTTTATGTCTTTAAGATAAACTATTAATTTTAGCTTATTCGGCTACCGATTCAAGATTTAGTATTGGTGAGGTCATAAAGGCTAAAAGGGTCTTAAAAACTGCTGAGAAAGAAATGAAGCTTTTGATTTAAAGAGATAACATTTCTGTCATCGAAAATGATAGTTTCCACCTTTGGTCTTTCGTCCTGGGCAACGTCACCGTGCTAATTACATAAGGACATTATCTCTTAGAAAACATGTACGTTTCCCTCTAAATTCTAATCAATACCGAGTTTGTTAAAGAGCCAGTAATGTCTGTGGCTCCATGCTTCACAGACACTAACGACCCCGCTCTGAATCCAGCTACGACAGCTGAAGACACCCAGCACACACAAATCAATACCGACTTATATTGGTCTTCCTGCCTCTTGCTTTATCCCTACATCATTTTCTTATCTCTACCTCACTTTTGTCGTTTGAGAATTTCAAATTTGCCCTTTCGTTCCAAAAACTTTCTCAATCCTTTACTTGTTCAATCTCATTCCATTCCTTCACTGCTCCTTCCTCCTCATCAAGCCAAAAAACGTCATTGTCCTTGGGTCGCGGTGAACAATGTCGCCCCACATGAGGCCCCTGTGCAGTTTCAGCCGAGAAGGCAGGGAGCACCCATAACTCAACGTTTCAAACGGGCTGCGGGGATAAAGGGAAGCCTCACACATGGCTGACTATATGGGTCAGCTTTGGATCATTTGTATAGGAGGAGGCCAGCAACCGACACCAGAATCCCCCGCTAAATGTGTGTATATGTATGAGTGAGTGAATGAGTGTGTCATGTTCCATTGCAACCCGGAGGCAGGACCCCCCCAAAACCTAGAGTTCATCCCAGCCAGCGATTCTATGGGAAACCTGCTCATCACCAATGCCAATTGCTTCTCCCCCATCCTCTACGCAACCGCACCCCAATGCTTTTGTGAGCGATGAGGACAAAACAGGGGGCTCTTTGGGGCCACCAATTAGTCCTCCCCCATGGGGCGACATGGCCGATGAATAGAGGGACCCCCAAACCGTCCACGCATGTAATCTCAGCCTCCCTTTTTGGAGTCATAGGCACACAGATTCAACCTTGTTTTCAGCAAAGTCTCCTTGATTTAAAGGCACGGCCCGTTGGTCCAAAAAATGAGCATCCGGATGCCAGTGAGTCACTTTGTCAAAAGAAGAGGATGGGACTTGTTCTCTGGGCTGTGTTCAACTGTGGCTTTGGGAGGGGAGGAGAGCGGGGCTTTGGAGAAGTTGAGTTTTTCCCATCAATCACCGAACGACATGCGCAACAATAGCAACTTGGAATCCATTACCAAAATAAACAAAGACATAGCAGGAGAGTCTGCAGCACGAACTCAAGACGGAGGGGCAGCCTAAGTAAACTAAAGTGGGGATTGAACAGACGCTGGGGGATCTATTGAATAAAGAACCCGATTGCTGGTGAACCGAAACGCATGTCAAAGTGACGAGATGTCTCAATAGTTGCATTATTACCAAAACCAGCCCCTCTTCTCTGCTGTCAATAGGCACTAGATATTGAGAGAGCGAAATTAGCTTTTAAAAGCAGTCTCATAATATTCATTCCAACACCTGAAATGAAGGCTAATTTGTCTCTGTGCCTATTTTGCTTTCATGACTCAAAATTATTCACAGCCATTACATCTCGATTCAGACTCCAGAGACTTTTGTATGAATTTCTTGGTCTAACACTTTCAGACTCAAATGTTCATTACATTTTTAGCCTCTTGGAAAAATAGTTTGAGTTTCCGTGAAAGATTTGGGATCCAGACTATAAACACTGGCACTATCCCACGGGGCATTTTAATTAACATGAACACACTTTACAGGACATAACACTCATTTCATTCATTTTTTCATTAAAATTTCTCACCAAAACCTGTTTTAAAAAATGCAAAGATTGGAGCTTTCTGTTCAAAAGCTAACTTGAAAGCTTATCAGGGAGACAAGAAAAGGTGAATTCAAAAAGTCCAAGAAACAACTAAAGTGTCAAAACTGCCTATCATTGCGTTGTAAAGTCAAATTTGAGTTAAATAATCTTTTAAAAGTCCCACTTTGATCGATTTTAAAAGCTTTCCTATAGGTCTATTAATTATTATTTTTAGACAAAATCTAAAAACCTGTAGTTTTTGTGGGAGTTCTATGGATCTATTTGTTTCTCAAACAGGATTTTTTCATCTCCTCCTTATTCACATTGATTTAAATAATGAAATACTCAGAAACTCAATTTTGATCTCTTTATAAATATGCTCCAGTATGAGAAAAATGCAACAAGAATATGCTAAAAAACACCCAAAAAACAATTTTCATTGGCGTGGGTCTTTAAAAGGAAAAAATCTGCCCTCCCATATGCAGCATTGCAAGGAACCATTTTAAAAAATGATCCTCTCTCTAAGAGAGCTTTTTGTTCATCATCTAAATACAACTCCAACAAGCTATTTAATGCTTGACTGGAGTGTCGGGTAGCGGTAGCCTTTTATCTTTGTTTCACTCCACATACCTGAGTAAAACTTTTCAATTCCAAAATGTTACGAAAGGGCGCCGGGTCTCCGGGTTTGTAATCCATGAACTACAGCTCGCCGTCTGTCCATTCCTGATAGAAAGCAAACACCTCTGATGTAGGTCAGCCCGCTGCCAGGTGTCACTAAAAGCATTTCTAAATGATCTTCTTTCATTGGAGCATCTTTTTTTTATCTTGTGATAGAGATGGTATGCCATCTTAAGGTGAAGCCTGCAGGGTCCTGATGGTTTTTTGCCTTTTCAGTGCTGTGGAGGTGTGTGTGTGTGAGGACGAGGTGCTGCTCGGCAATAGATCAATGACTCTCAGGTCCCGCTGAGAGATATAGAACATACAAGGGAAAGCAGCAGCTGGGGCCTTAAAATAGCTTCTCCAATTGCAGCACATCTTTAACCAAAATAATAGTGAGGTCTACTTCTGTGTCATTCTTTTGTATTAACTCAAGCCCTGTCAGAAGGTGCAAAGGGATTTCAGACTGAGGGGACAGAAAACTGGGAGATGGCTCATCCTGTCTCTACCTGCCGCCTTGCTAGACTGATGTGAACTCCTGATCTTGTGAAGATATCAGGGTGTAAGGTGGCACAAAAAAAGAAAGAAAAAGTCCAGGGGATGTGTATTGAGATGGCTCAAGCGTGTGGCACGCCGGTGTCATCCATCAAATCTGTCAGTTTAGAGCAAACAAGTAATGGCTTCTGGGGAATGTCAGCCAGTCAAACACTCACAAACCTGCCCACACAGACACACGCATACATCACTGTCCACTTAAAACTTTCTGCTCCACAAGAAGAAATCACCTCAAAACCTTTGACCGATAAAGAATTATCACTTGTGTTTTTAACGGAAAGAAATAATGCGGCAGATAAAACAATATCGTTCCTCATATTGTTTCCTTCGTCTGGTCTGACAGGTAATTTCTTTCTGAAGCACATGACATTATCTCTTTTGAAAAATGATCTGGTTTTTCAGCAGAATTTGACTGACGGGTAACATCATCGCTCATTGATGCTTGTTGAATGACAAGACAATGAACACAAACAGTTGTAAATATGGTTACAGAAGTGGTTAGTTAGCACTGATTATCACTGAGTGTGCATCTTTTAAGCAAACAGCTGTCAGGAGATATTTAACAAATCTTATCCAGAATTTGAACGGTTTTGTGCATTGGCTGGAACATTTTATTATTTAAAAAAATATATTTTTTTACAGATTATTTTGAAAAAGCCTTCACGAAGGTGAAAGTTTAGGTTCTTCCCTGCATCAGTGCATCTATTTATCCTCAAAACACCATTTCTGAATTTAAAGCAGTGTTTTATTCATTGCCGCATTCTTCTCTTTGGCATTATTGATTGTCTTCTCTGAACCAAGAAGTCCCAGGAGGATGCTGAAGTTCTTTCTACCTGACTATATATAGAACATCAAAACATAAAAGTGAAAAAAAATAGAGATTTTGCAAACAATGAAAAAAGAAAAAAGGATATCTAGTCACAACATGTTTTTTAATGTTATCTGGAGGAGGCTTGAGAAGAAAAGACTCAGCAGTTCCTTGACCCATAAAATAACTCAGCGCATTAACATTAAGTAAACAGGAAAACAAAAAATGCAACCTTAAATAGGAATGGAGTAAATAATTACAACAGTGATGATTCCTGACAACCCAGCTCATTAGCAGAGGAACTTTAGAGGAACCTCCACCTCATTGTGGAGAGTAATCATCAAGAAGACTATAGAGAGAGTCCCACAGAGTGGAAAAAGTTAAGCATTCTCCCTTTTTTATGTCTCTGTGTGTTTTCTTTTATAGTTTTGCCCCCTGCTGCGAAGGATGTTTCTTCCAACCTCATTTCTTTCTCCACTCCCTTCAGCCCTCCTCCCACCTTCACTCAGCGTTCTCAGGGTCAATTAAGCTACAGTAACCTAACAGCAGTGCAGCCTGTCACATTCCATCCAGGCACCTTCAGCGAGTGAATACAACTTCAGTAAAACAAATGGGCTTTGAGGGAACCTGCTTCAGCAGCTATTACCATATCAACGACCCACTTCCTAAAGCGCAGTGGACTACCTTGAGAGACCCTCTTTGGCCTCAGGCTGCCCTATGCTATTAATGTGTTATAAGGAAAGGGTTTGCTGGGCTGCTTCCTGATCTGCTTTCCCAGCCTTGCGAGGTTCGCTTCATGAGAGGTCAACCTATCAGCACAGACACTCACATTTCTAGGCATGTGTGCACAAGCTCACAGCATGGGTGGGCATTGCCACAGAGAGAGAGAAAAAAGAAGCATCAAGCAAAAACTTTGATGTGCAGAGATTTTTACTGAGAAAACACGAATACACTTTGAACTACATCGACACCCTGCTGTGTTGCTGAGAGGTCAGCTACTGGAGATATGTTCACAGCATTACTCATATCTGCATGCATAGCTTCTTCTCAAAAATACTTCAGTTTTTCAGTCGTTGGTATATATTTCATTTATTTTTTTCTACCTTTATGCTACATTCTGTGCAAGCCCCAAGACAAGGGTGTAACACAAATTGGGGGCTCGTCCGGGACCTACCCCCTTCATTTGGAAAAGGCTTGATGGTAAATGTCAAAGAGGTGGAAGTATCACAAATCTTGCTCCAGGCTTTTTCTTTCACAGCTCTATTCTGATATATGCAACACTTGGTGTCAAAGAATTCTGGCGGAAGCCACAATTATTAGTTCCTCCTCCATGATTCATTTTCAAACAGTAGATACTTGTCAAATGTCACTTCCAAGTCCGAGATCCTGATTCAAGAAACTTTCAACCCATGTTCAATGGATGCCCATTTTATAAGTAGAACCTGAAAATTTTTGTCGAAACTGGAATGCGGAAAAAAATCTTGCATATAGATTAACAAGGCCAGTGTGAATACAGTTTAAACAACTAATTTTAAAATTATTACTCCACAAAAAGGGAAAATAAATCATTTTTTGTAGTCAAGAACAAAATGACGATTGTTGGTTCTTCAAATTTGATAAATCATCGTGGTGCACGTCTTTCCTTATCTATCGAACAAAATCTGTTAAAATCTGTGGAAAATCTTTTTTATTTTTCTGCTTCAAACTAGCAATTCTTCCTCTCACATCTCAGCAGTTGCCCAGTGCTGTCTGATGCAGCACCAATGGCATTTTGTTGAAGAGCCCTTGAAGGACTTTTATGAAGTTCAAACTTCACATAAAGTGCAAAATGTCCTTTATTCTTGTTCTTGTAATGTTGCCTACAAGAACGCATTTCTAGTTTTTTCTCAAACCATCTTTTCAACTCTTTTCAGTAGTTTAAGAAAAGAGCAAGTCTGGGATGGTAAGTTAACACAGTTTTCTATTGTAAATTTCCTTAGAAGTCTTTAATAGTCACCAAGTTCAAGGTTCAATGGTTTTTATTTGCCTTCTATACATTGGATTACATTGAAACATATTGGAATTCTTGTCCAAAGCTTTGAGAGTCACAGTTTAGATTTAGGAAAGGAAGATGAATTACTGTACAAATACAGTAACAGGATCTAGAAGTATATATACAAAAAAATATATAAAATACAAAACAAGATTTGTGCAAGTACACAGGATAACAGTGAGAGACATAGAATATTGCACGTTCACTGGTCTAACTTGGCCAAAACAAATTCATGACTGTAATACTCAAAATCTAAAACTTAACTTCCTGTAACTTCCTGACTTCTATCCTTATACATTGAAGAACAACCTTACAACTTAAAGCACAAAAGGAGGAAGTATCGCATGATTTCATCAGGCGCCTAACTTAAGTTTGTTTGTCATATCTTTACATTTGATCTATTTGGTGGAGGATGTTTGTTCAACTGGCTCTTTGTGAACAACTGTTGCTCATGCTTTCATCCTTGGCCTGTGAAACGTGTGGGAAAACAATCCGACTTGACATAGCTCTAAGTCTCACTTAGTGAATCAAACCAAACCTTTGTTTTAATATCACAAAAGGGGGAATTCACCAAACTAGAAAAAGCGTGACTCAACATTATCAGTTTCTTTTTCTCTAAACATTGAAAATGAAAGCTGATTTTGCTAAAAAGTTTTATATTTTGCTGAAAATTGTAGCAAAACTTGTTTTACCAAACTGCATTAGACCAATCCAACACATTTCTTTTTAGCATTTTCCAATGACAATGACTGGACGGCCTCAACAAATTAAAGTAGAAATTCAGCGATTACATTTGAGTGGGTCACCTACCAAATTGTAAATCATTAATGACTTCAGTCCTTGTCCATAGATCCCAGCTGACCCCTCATTAAGCCATGTTGTCCAGCAGGTATCCGACGCCTGCAAAACAAAGAAGACCTGAGTCAGAAATCCGGCTTCTCACGGATCAGATCTTCATCTGACCACAAAGTCATCTGACTCCTAGCACATGTCCGACTCACCGATACTTGATACACAGAATTCAGCCCAAATCCCTAACACCAGTCCATACAAAACCCATAGGATGTCTTCAAACTCAGGAAACGTTGTGCTTCTAAGTGGTTTTGTCCACAAAGGTACACTATAGAAATACTTGACTTTGGTTTGATTTAATACATCTGGAATGCGTTCAATCTTCGGAACTTCTGCCAGCAGCTTTTTATCTCATACACATAATTGTCCATTATGCACAACCATAAAACCCCTTGGAGCTGGATAAAGTTCCATCAACTGCAAGGTAATAAAATCCACTATTTGTTCTCTGTCAAATGGCTGCAGTACAGGTGCGCCTCTCTTTTTGAGAGATAGCTATCAGTTAAAAGGGTAACTAAAACCTCTTTCCTAATCACTCCCTCCCTTTTGCATTAAACCCCACAGTGAATAATGTCTCCCTTAGCTCTGTTTACGCGAACCATATGGCAGGCTCACTGTAGTCAGCAAACTGCTCCTATGACTTCCCAGCACGGTTTTTCGGCCGCGCTCTTATGACCACATCATATGATTCATGCAGATCGGAACCATGAGCTGAACTCATGACAGGAGCGCTTTTTTTCCCTAAAAGAGGAAGACACCAGTGGTCTTTGAAAGCAAGGGAGAAAGAGAGGAGAAGAGAGCATTAATGCTTCTATTGATCACAATCTCACCATCAGCTTCTGCGACCTCCTTAGATGTAACACAACGCATCCAAGGGAATGAATTACCATTCCAAATGGCTATAAAAAGCTCTTGAGAATCAGCTAACATTCTAGCCACTAAAATCAATATCTCCCCCAACCACAATCTTACTTTAATCTTAATATGGTAGAACAAGGGATTAAAAAGAAAAAAAAGCAGATGAAAAATGATCCAGTCAGTGAAGACAGGCACTTTCAATTTATTTATTGCCACCTAAATTAACTAAAGCAAGGCCACTACATCTTATCCACAGGCTGCACTGCAGAAACTAGTCCACAGCCACTCAGACAAAAAAAAAGGCGTAAAAATAGCAACCAGCTGTCTGTGGCGTCACGCTAACTCCAATACGGGATTCCAAATAGCAATTAATTAATTAAAGCATCTCCTGTAAGCTTATCCTTTCCATTTAGTTGATGCTGTCACAGCCCAGGCACTATTTACTGTAGTAATTAGCCCAGTGTTACAAGCATGAAAATCACTGTGATGAGGGAGGAACTATCCGACTCCCCCCAGGGTGGGACAGGCAGTGAAACAGAAAGTCACAGCTTATTACAGTTTGGTCCTCAGCAGGTAATTATAGCCATATAGCCACTGCTTTCAATTCATATACACGAGACTCTGATGCAAGTGTAAAGTGACATGAAACCTAGAGCTGAATTGTAAGACGGAGCATTAATGAGTCAATGATTCTGGTGTTTTTTAACATGTTCTGTAGCATTTTTCTCATGATGGAGGACATTTATATAAAGAAATATAAGGTTAAAATTGTGTTTCTGAGTATTTCTTTATTGAAATCATTCTGAATCAGGAGCAGGCGGAAAATTATGTTTGAAAAACCTTATAGGAGTGATGTAAAAGCTACAAAAGGTGGACCATAAGTCCACCTGTACTGTAGACAACAAGATCTTCATTTTTCTCATCCGATCAAAACTGTACAGCTGAATAGCTTCAATATTGCACCGCTGCTGTTAGGTTGGAAGTACAAGTAAGCTATAGGAGAGCACATGAACAGATGGGTGATGGGAAACGGGGGCGGGGTTGCTCTGTAACAACTTTCCCAGACATGAAGAGATGAAGTCCTGATGATCTCTGCAGACACTATGTCCTTGAAAAAAGTTTTTTGATTTTGGCTAAAAAACATCCTAAAGAAAAGACCACTGGGAATGCTTTTACAAAAGACGATTAGAGTTGGCGAAGTTTTGGTGAACATGAACAAGAAGCAATAGATGGGTTAAAAAAGGTCAAATCCTTGCTAGATTTTTTTTACTGCTTGTTTGTCACAAGCTTTTGTCTCAAAACTGTACGGCTGGACAGCTTCAATATTTCACCGCTAATGTTAGGTTAGAGGTTTGAGGGGCAGTAAGCTAGCCTGAGAGTGTCTAAACAGATAGATGACGGTAAGGGAACTTGTTCATTCCCTGGCTAGAGTCCCACCCACAACTCAGAGGTGAATTTCTAATGAACTCCTGTCACTCTGCAGACACTATGTCCCAGAATATGGCTCCAGATTTTTTTTATTTGGGCTGAAAACTGCATAATCATAATTAAAAGACCACCAGAAATGCTCTTAAAATAGATCAAAAGTTTTGGTAAACATGCGCATGAATCAATAGATACGAGTAAATAAGGTCCGATTTTTCACTGCTGGTTTGTCACAGGCTTTTTGCTCTTTTTTAAAATCAAGCATTTGTGCAACAAGGCATGTTGAGGTGTGAAGACAGGTGGATGTTTGTAAAGACTGTAAAAAGATCTGCTGCTGACGACCACGTCCTCATTCTTTTCCGTGTCAACCAGACATCTTTTGTCTTTTGTTTTCACTGTGACTGTTCATTTACGGCATTCTGAGTCACCAAGAATTGCACAAAGCGCTCATGCAAAGACCAACACGCTCGCAAAGTCCTTCACCTGTTAATGTGTGAAACAAATGACTGCTGCAGTGGCGCCAGACTCGGCGCACCACCGTGTCCCATCTTATCAGCCAGCTCCATGAAAGGCTTTTTTTGTTCTACACAGAGTCTGCCACAATCAACCAGTTTTCTTAGGGGAATTTGGCTGGACCAAGATGACTGCACCTCTCTGGGCTGAACAGAAAAGCAAGTTCAGCCCAGCATACAGGGAAGATGAAGATCAAAGCGAGTTACAGGCTGAATGACAACAATAGGCCTACACCGCAGGATCAGCTTAATGCTCCAAACTCCTGGCCTTATCTAGGTCAGAGCTGAACCTCCAAACAGTTATCCCACCTCTTTCGCTTGCTACTTGATGTCTTTGTTGTGGTATTTGCTGATGTAATGTACTGTAATTTTGCAGTGTAAACTCACGATGGTTCTGCAGCAAAAAGAATGGAACATCATTTATTTTAACCTTTATTCAATATTAAAATCAGTTAAGTTTCACTCTAAGAGCTTTTTAAAAGCACTCCCAGTGGTCTTTTAGAAATGATTTTTATCCTAAATTAAAAAAAAAAAAACTGTCATTTTTTAAGACATAGTTTCTGCAGAGTGGCAGCAGATCATCAGAAATCTGCCTGTGAGATGTGGGCAGGACTGTTGGTCCCTCATTTCCCATCATCCATTTGTTTACACTCTACTGCTAGCTTACAGCCCCTCACAACCCTAACAAAACATGATAGGTGAAACAAAAAAGGCGAGGAATGTTGGAGCTATTCAGCCGTACAGTTTTGAGTCAGATGCCAGTTCAGATGAGGAAATGCATTCGTATATTTGTTTGTAAGTGGATGTTGTCGGGATGGGGCGGAGCAGGAAATTTGTGACCTGCCGATTGTAGCTCTTACATCACAGCTACAAGCTTTTTCCATTTTTCATCTGCTCCTGCAACGATTTGAATAAAGAAATACTCAGAAATGCAATTTTAATCTTAATTTTCCTTATATACGTCCTCCAATGTGAGAATAATACCACAAGAACATGTTGAGAACGCCATTTTCATTGGAGTGGATCTTTAAAAAGTTGAGACAGCCTTTTAATAAATGGATGAACTTGCTTGGCTAATTAAAATGAGTAGTGCTGTGTTGTAAAAAGAGATATAGGGTGTCAGAATAAAACGGTGACATGTAAATGATTAACAGGCTTGGAGAGCTTCACATCCAACACAGTGTTCTTATCTGGTTACCAGACGAGTGGATCTCATACACGCAGAGGTAGCTGAGCTGCGCTTCAGGATGACACAAAGCCTCAGAGAAGGGAACGACGAGCAGGAAGGGAGAAATTGAGACGGGTGACTAATGGATTGGCTCTCCTCTACTTTTCCTACCTGTTGGACGGCGTAGGGCAGTGGTTTTAAAGCCTTTGTGCAAACAGGATTTGATGGTGGGAAAACAGACACGTCCGAATGACAAGCCTAATGTGCTGTGATGATGTCTGAGCAGTTTTGACTCATTAAACTGCCTTCAGAGGAGATGGGCCTACAGCCAGGCTTCCTCACTCAGATTCCAAATTCAATTTAATAATCAGGGGTTTTATTCCTCTGTAATTCTACAATCAATAAACACTATTTGTGGTATTATTGGAATGAAATTAAACAGGGATACAGAGTAAACACGGCTCGGAATTTTATGAGAGTCGTTAAATAAGATGAGAAGACAGCGTGTGTCCGCACCATGGTTAAAGCTAACCAAACAGACCAACAGTTAAAAGCCTTTTTTATGGTAGATTCCTCAGTTTCTACTCTCCACATAAACAAGGCACACATTTAGAAATCTACAAGAAGGCCTGAATAATTCAGTGAGCAAAACTAAGTAGGTTTAGGAAAGCAGCGAGGCTTTTTAACAAATAACAGAAAAAAAGGCCCCCAGTAGGCTGAGATGAATGAATCAACCCAAGCATGCTGGGAACGCGATCAGAGTCACTGTGAACAAATGCATTATCATGCGGGGCACTGCTCCATTCTTCCTGCCTCTCAGCTTGTCTGTCTTCTTACCTATCAACCTGCTCGCCTGATTACCTGCCCACATACAGAGCACCTTTTGTCCCAATTAAAGTGGGACGGATAAAGCAAAGTAAATTATTTCCTTGTCACCAAATTTTGAAAACAAAATTAATTTCTCTTAGCTGTGGGATTCAAAGCTGTGTTCTCCCTCTTAGACAGGCTCTGCATGTCTTATTAAATATCTTAGTTAACTCTGTGAGGCCGGACATTTCTCTGTGGCTTTAACCTACTCAGTCCCTGCACGCCTGTCAGAACATGTAAGTGACTTGCTAGTTATATCCTTTCAAGAGATTCCCTCAGTAAATTTTATTCTAATTTTGTTTAATGTGAATTCAATTCAAAGAAATATCAGACTGGTAGAAAATTTAAAGTTCCACTCCGATCATCTTTGTTCCCAGTAGTCGTTTTAGCCAAAATAAAAAAATCTGTGGTTTCTAGAACTTAGTTTCTGCAGACCCCTCTGAGTTAGGAGTTCTCACAGAGTAACCCCACCCCCATTTCCCATCATCCTTCTTTTTACACGGTCTCCTGCTAGCTTACAGCCCGTAAAAACATTATCAATACAAAAAGAGGCAAACAATATCAGAACTAGCCAGCAGTACAGTTCTGAGCCAGATACCAGCTGCATTGAAATTGAGCTCCTACGTCACCAGATTTTTCTTTTTTCTGCTCCTGATTTACGATGATTTAAATAAACAAAGAAATAAAATTTTTTAAGCTTACTTTTTTTTACATATGTCCTCAATCATGAGAGAAATGTCACAAGAATTCCTTAAAAACACCATTTTCCTTTAAGTGGATCTTTAAAAAAGTTGTTTTCTTACTTATTTTCAAAAAGTTGAGTAGCAAAAATATAATTTAATTGATCTATGGAGGCGAGTTCATAAAGTTTTGTGGTTTCTTCGTGCTCATTACACTATAACTACCGAATACTAATGCTTGTGTCTTAACCTTTTCTTTATCTCTGTCTTTATGATTAGTGTATAGAAATGAGTTCATACAGATGAAAGCTTCAAGTCTTCCACAGAGTTTGTCAGGAAGTACATTCCAAGTATTTTAATGTACTTGTTTCCATATAAAATGCCTCCTCATTAGCATATAAGGCTTTCTTCCTCAGAGTCAGCTCAGACTGCTGTCACCCCACACATTCATACATTTAATCAGCTACTGTGAGCAGTGTCCCTGCGCTGACTGGACTGTGAGCATGCATACATGTGTGTGTGTGTGTGCGCATGTGTGATGTGAGTGGGCCTTTGTGAGGCCTCCACTCAGCAGAGTGATGATAAGCACTCCCAGCCCAGCGCTCTGCATGAGCTGATGGACAGACAGGCCAGGAACACTGGGAGCCTTGTGGTTGGGCGTATGTGTATGAGTGTGTGTGTGCTTTGTGGAAAAAAAAAAAAAAAAAAGAAGGAAGGCAGCGGCTGGGGACCGGGGTGCGTGTATGCATGTGTGCGTTCCGTTTTTCAACAGCCGCGCCACCAGACCATGCCACATGGCTGCAATTTGTTCATTAGCTTTGTAATAAATGTACACACACACACAGAAGTAATATTGTTCAGAGTTCTGCCTGATTGGATTGTGAAATAGAGGACCCTCCGGGGAATCACTTGTAGTCTGCCAGCCACTGTGACCGGGAGAATTTCTTAACAAGGACTGGGGCAAAACCAAGTGAAGCATGCATACTCTTTATTTTTTATTTTTTTGCTTCCTCTTTGAATTAAACTTAGCATTGTGTGCATGCTTGGAAATGTTACCACGTAATCATTTTGCTGTTAAAGTTGGTGTTTATGTGCTTTTAAAAACCCACTCCAATAAAAATTTTGTTTTTGGTTTTTTTAACATGTTCTAGTGGCCTTTTTTCTCACATATTTATAGAAAATTAGGATCAAAATGGAATTCTTGAGTATTTCTTTATTCAAATTGTGATAAATCAGAAGCACATAAAAAATGCCAGTCGTTTCCTGCTCCAGTCCATTCTGATGCCTCCACTTGCAGACAAATAGATCCATGTACGTCTTCATTTTCCTCATCCGAGATGACATCTGGTTGAAAGCTGGGTAGCTTCGATATTACTCTCAATTTGTGTTGCACCAATAATGTTAGGTTGGGGTTGAGAGTGGCAGTAAGCTAGCAGTAGAGAGTCTAAACAGATAGATGATGGGTAATGAGGGAAGGCTTACTCCACGCCAACAGCCTTTTTGTGTATTAGTGACTCCTTCTTCCCCCACGGGGTTTCTTTACAAACAAATATTTTTAATCAAAATAGGACTTCCCTGGTTAAATAACGATTTAATAAATAATTTAAAAAAAAACTCAGAAATTTGAATTTCTAAGGAATTTCTGCCGCTCTGCAGAAAGTATTTCCTAGAAAAATGACATAAGCATAATTAGAAGACCACTGGGAACACTTTCACAAAAGATGATGATTTTAAAGCATTAGGTTAAATTGAAATAATCAATATTCACCTTGGTCCAATTACAAAAATGATCATCATTAGTGTCAGAAGATGCCTGCTTCAATAATCGTCCTTTGTCTCCAGGATATCAGTCGGTCTGTGTTTGAGCAAAGCTAGCCCAGCCATCCTTAAGGGCAGCTCATAGACGTCTCCATCATGATGTAGTAAGCAATATTAGATTATCTGACACTTTATCCCCCAGAAAGATAATAGAAACTTGGCTGTGGAGAAAATGTAGAAACTGGGTCATAAATCTGTCTGGCCTCTTTTGGCTTCGAGATTGAAACCAGCAGCAAGGCTTAGGAGAAGAAGCTGCTTCTTCCACATTCAGTGAAGCTCATAGCCTCTGGGAGCAGATGACTGCTGCTCCTTCATGAGCATACAGATCACCTTACACACACAGGCTTTCCTCCGCTTTGATGATTGACACACACCCCACACACAAGCATTCCTGCTTCCACAGATCCTCAAGAGCATTGCAGATTTTGGACACACACACACACATGCACCATTACCCCCATCCTCCACCTGGATTAATTCACCTGCTGCACCTGAGAATGCTGCCCCCATGATGTCACCCGCAATCCCATCACTTCAAAGGCACAAAAGCACTTCATGTCCATCAGCGGAGAGCACAAACGCACCCTCTCACTTTTCCCTTTGTCCCCCCGTCTCATAACGGCAATTCCCCTGCAGAAAGTCCACGCACGGAGAGGGGAGAATTACACTGTGTACTCCACAATCAGGTAATTCTTTGGTTTCTGCCCACTGGCGCCCACTGCACGCATCCCAGTAAAAATGACAAGCTTTCTTATTCCTCTTTAATCTTACTGACATGAAAGAAAGTGCCCTCCTGCTCGAATTTGAGTGCACTTAAATATGTCTTGGATGTGTGTTTGAGTGAGTCTCTTTGTGTACTCTCAATTGAGTGAAAGGTGGCTGTGTCTACTGAGGAGGCCATGATTACGGCACTGCGAGAGCTCCCGCTGGAAATACTTACAGGCTGGGCATGATGTGAAGAGACAAGGCGATAATACAACCACCACATTAGTGCAGGGTTGGCCATTGAAAGACCCAAATGAGATTATGAGGTCATAGGGGAGGTACCAAGTCTGCAGCCATAACAAGAAGCATTTCTCTGCTTAATTTTCCAAAAAAATCTGAGTGTGAAGAAAACAAGTCAAGAGATGCAGGATTTTCTTTAGATCTTGTAATCTATCAATGAATAGCAATACAGTAATGCCTAATTCACCATGGATTACTATCAAACTCTCCAACCGAGCATGAAACAGGAGGCCTGAGCCCATCTTCCATTTCAGAAAACATTTCAATTTTAATGTAAATAACAGCAATTCAATGTACTGTGAAAACCTGAGATGCACCAAACCTGTGTCTCAAAACGATACCCACTGAGAAAATATTCTTCTCCTCTCTTTAGGAAGCAAAGAGCAGGAAAATGGAAATAGTTCACACACTTGTGTGTGAGGGAAAAATTGATAAGATGCACTCTCAGGAGGAGATACAAGATTCAACGCTGAGATAAAAATGGAATCCATTTTGGTTCTTGAATCACTCAAATCCTCCGTATGAGAACCTGCACAGTGTGTTAGGCTGCCTTTTCTCTGTCATTCCCTCTTTCCTCTACTTAACTGCTCCCAACACTTCTTCAAAGCATTTCCCTCCTCGTCTCTGCAGTTCCTCCACAGTTTCCCTCATTTCTTTTTCCTTTCCACCTATGCCTCCCTTCACTATTCCTCACTGTAACCAGCGAGGCACCCCAACACAGTCTCAGGTCCTGAAACTATGGCAACAGAATGAGAGAGCAAGCTCTCTCTATGATTAATAGATGAGAGATGCAGTGCCAATCGCTGGGGCCTGGGAGGAGGGACAGATGCACTCAAACAACGCCACACAAACACGCACACATCGTCGCAGAAAGAACACACAGTGACTTCACACACACTCTTTCCTCCCCCACCATTAGCCACCCTCCATGCTTTTGTGGTACCGTACACGAAGGAAAAAAAAGGAAGAGGTCTGACATTATCAGCAGTGTCATGGCTTAAGAGCCAAATGTCACGGCGGCAGTTTGACGCTAAACATCAACAGCGCGTTCGTCCTCGCGCCAACAAACAAAAAATAACCACAGACACTGAAGCGGATCTGGTCCTCGTGAGTCCCCGCACAAAAGCGCCTGTTCCTGTGACTCACAGCTCAAGTCTGCACCTGAAAAAGCAAAGCAACAGCAGGACGGAGAACTGGGACATCATATTTTAACACAGTGCGCTGTGATTTACGTCGTCTGATGTGGTGTGCAAAAACGGGGTCTTTTTAAGGCCAGTCATTCATCCATTTCTCAGGCACTTTCACAAAGCCCTGCTGCCTTTGGATTATCCCCTCAAATGCATTTGCTTTCCATTTGAGTAATGACGGGCCACCAAAGTGAGCTGTGACAAAGGTATTACCACATGCTAATGTTGCATTAAATGGAAAAAAAATAAAGGACTTCAACTGCAGTATATAATCTGATTGTTTGTTCAGTGTGCAAAAATAAAAACTGCTTTTCCATCCCATTGTCCATTCCTGCAGTAGTGATGTCCTGGCTACCACTTTTTAATTCACTTAATTTCTAACAACAAAGGCTTGCCAAGAATCAACAAGCGCTTGCTTGGTTCCTAATGCCGTGGGTTTTTCTGGCAAACAGCTAAAAAAAAAAAAAAAAAAAAAAAAAAACTAAATCAATTATGCTAATCTATTAAGAATGAAGAGAGTTGAAGACATGAAAGACTGATTTAATAAACAGTCATTTCATGGGCTCATAAGGGTTAAGGCTGAGCAGGAAAGAAGAGAAACACTTGGAAACATGGGAAAAAACGGCACTGGATTTCCATGCTTGTGTTTGTGTGTTTGGAGGAACAGGAACAACAAGCCAAAGCAAGTGATTAAAGACTGATTACATTCTCAATGAGCCATGCTGTGGATACAACAGGCTGAACTCTTCTGCCTCATAATAGATAGCTGCCACTGTCTATGGACGGTAAGCAAAAAGGCTCAATTTAAAGTCACACTCCAACTATATGCTTTTCCTAGTGTTTGCAGTGCTATTTTAATTATGATTATGCAGTGTTATTCTTTTAAGACATATTTTCTACAACACGGCAGGAGTTCATTAGAAATTCACGCAGAAGTTAGCATTGGCTAATTTCCCCTTTGTTTACACTATCTCCCGTTAGCTTAAGGCCCCTCACAAGCTCAGGCTAGCGTTAGCATAGCAAAAAAAACAGTGTTTAATATCCGAGCTACTCTGTAAAAACGAAACATTGGATCAATTAGCAAAAGGTATGTTAATATTAGTTTTATTAAATTACATTTTTGAATTGATTGAATCATCAACACAAAATTTGGTAACACTTTAGATGCAGGGCTGCAAAAAACTCAATATAATATAGGGCTGCCACAAACGATTATTTTAATAGTCAACTAATCACCGATTATTTTTTCCGATTAGTCGACTAATCGGGTCATGCACAAAGTTGATGTAAAACACAAATCTTAACTATCATTCACTTTAAACTAACTAAAAACTATATATATTCACACTAGCATCATTATAGATGAAATGTAAGCTGAATTTGGCCGCAAAAGATGCTAGTGACGATGGCTGAAGATGCTGATAGCCAACTAAAATATGAGTTAAAGGACAAATTAGCCTAAAAAAAGCATAAGTTAGCAAAGAAAGCTAGCATGTAGCTGAAATAAAAACTCCAAAATAGCCTAAAAAAACCTTAATAAATGCCAAAATAGTCCAATAAGCTAGCATAACACCATTATAACTTTCAACTTTACTACACTGACTCCATTTAATATAAAGTAACGACTAATCGACTATTAAATTAGTCGTCGACTATTTTAATAGTCGATTAGTCGTCGATTAGTCGACTAATCGTGGCAGCCCTAATATAATATTGACATTTGCTAAGCTTGTAAGTTTATTATTATCGCCTTCGTAGACAATGGTCTCACTTTAGATGTTAATGAATCTTACTAAGTATGTTAATAAACCTTATTTAGCTTATCGTGGTAATAAGAGTCTTACTAACACCCTATAAACACATTTATAATGTTTGTTAATGTGTTAATAAAGATTGTTAAGGAATATTATTATAAAGTGTTACCCAAAACTTTAATTTGATGAAAACTAAACATTTAAATGCAGCAAATGTTTTAATTGATCCACTTTTTTTAGTGTAAGCTGTACAGTTTTGAGCTAGACAGTAGCTCAGATGAGGAAAACGAAGACGCTAATGGATCTATTTGTCTCCAAGTGCATCAGCATTGGACTTTAGTCCGTCCATGGCAATTGCTGCGTCACAAACTCAAGCTTTTTCAAACTGCAGGTTTTCATCTGCTCCTGATCCATCACAATTTGAAGAAAGAAATACTCAGAAACGCACTTTAATCTTAAATGATTTTATATGTGTCTTCCATCATGACAAGATTTTCATTCATCCTCCATCACTGGAAGAGGATGGAGCAGAGGAAAACTCAATACCCACCACTCTCTGGTCTTATCTCATCTTCCTAATATTAATATTACCTTTATATAAATGAAAAGCATTCATCAAAATATTACCTCAGCATTAGAGGCCAATAGAACTCATAGTTGCATTAAATGAATGAGATGGAGCAGCAGAAGGTTAAATGGAAAAATGTTTGTACAGAGGGGGAGTTGCGTCATGGTTGAAAGTAGGTTAGAATACCTTCCTGTTTCTTTTTTCACTTTCTGAAGTGTTTTTGAAAGAGAAAAAAAAATCTCTGCCAAATGAAACAAAGCTAATCCAAACAAATGAGCTAACGCCTCTACGGGAAAGTTAAGTTTCTGATAGGCTAACCTGTATTTCTACACCACGAACATGTACTAAATCCTACATAAAGAGTCACGACTATCATATTTTGCCTTAAGAAGAGGTTTGTCATTTTGCATTAAGGCAGCATAACTGAAGAAGCAGCAATTTAGAGAGGTACGGAAACTGGAAAACGGGTTAAACATCAATAAATCACAGACAGATGAGTGAGAAGCGTTTGATGTTTTTTGTACTATAATTGT
This sequence comes from Oryzias melastigma, assembly GCF_002922805.2. Taxonomy (NCBI): domain Eukaryota; kingdom Metazoa; phylum Chordata; class Actinopteri; order Beloniformes; family Adrianichthyidae; genus Oryzias; species Oryzias melastigma. The sequence continues at coordinate 8,399,260 of NC_050520.1, forward strand.
CTCAAAAACAACCCACACACCAGGGACATGCATCAATTAAACATGGCTTTTATAAATTATGCATAAATACACAGCGCTGAATGCTGGGTATTGACACTGACTGAATGAGGAGCAGTGGTTAACAGCATTCGGATGGTCTCATTGTTTAAAATAGAGGGCCAATTCATTTGAACAGCAGCAAAGCCATTTATCAATTATTCAGACTGCATCTGCATGTGTCGTTAAATGGCAAAGGTAAATATGAATTCTCTCTGTCCCTCGCACATGCACATGCATACACACACAGTGTGACAAATTCTCATCAGTCACACACACTATCGTTCCCATTGCTGCTGTTAGGGGATCGGCAGATCAAACGCTCCGCGGAGCATTGCTCCAAATACAAGCATCAAGTCAGGTCGCAGTTCTGTGTTCCGCTGCTCCAGGAGAACAAGGGGCAGGCTGCTGTCACAAAGGTAATTGTACTGTATCGGCCCATAGGATGTCAGCTTGTGATGGGTGGTGATTGGATGAACCCCCTCTCTGGTTTGTAGCCTTAATGAATCTTTGGGGTTCAGATCCATTGAAAGATCTCAAAAAATGCCTTAGTCCTCGCAAATGGTTTAAGGTGGGTATTGTAGAGAGAATAATGGCAAACTGCTTCTGAAAAAGTGGTCAGTTACACAGTTTTGTCCTTAAAATTCCTCCCTACAAACAGATGTAAAAACGTGCACAAGAGGACCAATTCATTTAGCTTTGGAAAAGAAAACACTAGTGTAGTTGCTTTTTCTTTCAAAGTTGGAGTGGAAAAATACATTTCTTTGTCTTTTTCAGCTTTTTAAAACATATTTTGTTTAAAGAAACTGTCATTTACTAAAAAAAAATAGTTGTTTCGATCATCTCCTTGGCAGATTTCATAATCTATAACTTACATTCGGAGTTTCCTGATCCGTTATTTTTCTTTAGTTATTGTGAGAGGAGTAGAGGAGCCATGCAGTGGGTGTTGGCAGTGGGGTTGCTGAAAATGGTTTGTGAGGCCTTTGCTCTCTTCATGCTTGTAAAAAAAACTCATTTGCAGTAGCAAATTTTTTATAATGACAAACCTTTTTTCCTGAAGGCTGGAACACCTGGTCCAAATTGCAAACATTTGATTGATCTTTTTTGAGCTCTGTGAGCAATTTTGACCCCCATTCACCACCACCACGACCACCACCACCTCCTGGTGGCTTCAAACCCCAGAACACACCCTAGAGAGAGAGACTGCATGAGCAAATAGGGTAAAACTGTGACTCATTCGGGAAATGTTAAAATAATTTTAGTCACTCTTTATTAAATGATTAAAAAAATTAAATAAATAAAAAACAATGGTACTTTGGGTAGCAGTATTATAGAAATTGTCCTTTTTCTTAAGCAACATTTCCATTGAATTCTTTGGAAAATACTCACAGGATTCACTGTAATGTGGTAGTATTGCGCATTTTTCAAATTAAATGCATCCATACGTCATTACGCATTGATAATTGATTAAATATGAGGTTTTGTAAACAGAGAAAGCTCCATGCATCACTTGTCCATTCAGTAGATGTCTGAAAAGTTCCTTTAACTGTCCAATTTCCCAAATGTGCCGTGTGATTCTGAAATGAGGATCCTATTTTCAGTAGTTTTGACATCGATGTGATCCAGAACGGCTCCTGGGAGACCAGCGCGTCTTTATTCCATACGAGTAAACAAGAAAGAAAAAAGGATTACGCACGACTGAGAATTCTCTCTGTCTCTGTTTCACTTATAGCAAACCACCGTATTCTCGATGGGAAATGACAACTACACGTTTGCAAGTTTCACAAAGTCTTCCAAATGCGTAAAAAAGAGGGTTGAGTCAATAAAATAGGAGCCGTGAAGCTTGTGTGCACTTGTCGCCTGCGCCTGGCTGCATGGATCTAAGCCGCTGGTGCTGGAGACAGACTGGTACAGAGACTACACGCGCGCAAAGTTTAAGAAAAACAAAGAAATCTTACCTTCAGCTCATGAATGGATATGCCTCGAAGTGTATCTTTGGGTTTTAGTAATCCATTAGACCTTGTATTGAAATCAGTTGAGAAAGTGCTCGTACTGGAATAACAATGCGAGCGCTACTTTTCTCTTGCGCTTTTTTTTTGTTACATGCCGCGCTCAAATCACACCTCTTCACATCGGAATATCCATCGGAAATCCACACTGGAGAGGGACGGAGAAAAGGCGATGCTTCAGTTCTTAGATTCCTCTCAGGTCAACTAAACACTCGGAAACCAACGGGAAGCTACGGAGCTGCGCGCAGTCACTTCCACAAAAGCCGACGGTCATCCTATTTGGAGATGAAGCTTCTTACCAGACTGGAGCGGAGCGCAGCGAGACCAGCTGTCACCCACCCGACGCACACACACACACACGCTCACACATGTAGGGAGGAGCTTTGTGGAACAGGAGCTATTGTGTCAATGGATCCAGTTAACTGACTTACTATTTTTACGCAGCGGCATTTCAGGAGAATGCGCGTCGGTAAGGGAGAAAACTCTGATAAAATGTGATGTTAATAGAGTTGTTTTGAAACAGAAAATGTTATTTGGAATTGAAACACAATGCTTTGTTGGCTTTTGAAGTGTTACAGTGAATGTAGGGTCGCTGAAGAGGCGGGTCTTTCGCCGGTGTAACCTGGATGCCCATAGGGTCTCTCGTGCGCCTTCTCCTCCCTGGTGGTCCCTCAAAAACGCTTAGGAATTTACAAATGAGCCTTTACTTTATTTGGCCTTCCTCCCACCATCACCTCCAACAGCTGAAGTATGGGGGGAAAAAATAAAAAAGTTTAAAAAGTTGTTCCTGGCACATGTGATCAGATGTCAGGGATGCACGCTCCATGTACTCTGTGTCTCTTTCACAGGCAACCAACCTAGAAACAACAGTAAAATTCCCAGACCTAACACAGCCGAGCAGTTGCACATGATTTCAGATATGGAGCTATACACAATAGGTTGTTTATCTGCCTGCACAGACATTTAGATCACATGTTAGGGCACTATATTATAATCAGTCATAATCAGATGTATGTAAGTGCTTACAGGTGTGGGCTTGAATGTAATTGTGCTCCTGAGAGGAGGGCTCTGTCGCTGTCTTGTTTCTGTAACTGTTTGATGGTAAATTGCTACCTCTGCAGAAGCCAAAAGAGTCACACAGTTATACTGTGGTTGTTCATAATTTACTAACCTACTCCCACCTTTCAGCACTGCATGCTCTCAACAAAACAAAGCCCATAGACCATCACGGTATAGAAGACAGCATCACATCACTGACATTTTTCGCCGTGTTTTTTTTATAATTATTATTATTAAGAAGTAGGAGGTTTTGCAAGCAAAAATCCCAATGGAAAGTGTATTATCCAGAACACATTTGACCTTAGAAGAAATGAGTGAAAAAAGGGGAGAGAAATGATCACAAAGTGAAAAACTTGTTTTACTGAGAGAATAAGTATTTTAAAACTTAATCCGATCATCTCTGGTGTTATTTTAAAGTCATTCTTTCAATTATCTTTTAATTCTGATTTTGTTGTTTTTGAAAAAAAAATTGAACCTGTCAAACAATTTTTCCAAAAAAAGAAAAAAAAAATGGTTTAAATTATTTTTTTTTAAAAACATCCACATTTTCATCATCAGAATACAGTGGACTCATAAATAGACGTCGTAAAACGCTTGTATTGATTACGTTTTCAAGTAGTGAAATCTGTGACGTCAGTTAAAAAAAAGAAAGAAAAGTAGAGTATCGTGTCTGAATTCCTTCTTAAACTCCAGGGCACTAGAACGTCCCTCACTATAGTTTTTGAGTAGTTAGGGGTTAGGGTGGGAACTCAGACATGGCTTAATTGTGGGTGGGACCCTGAGAGCTCTCTGTTTACAGCACTCCCGCTAGCTTAGAGCACCTTACATCCCCAACCTAAAATTAGCTGTGCATCAAAATAGCAAGCAGTTTTAGAGCTTTTCAGCTGTACATTTTTGAGCCAGATCCCAGCTTAGAAAAATGAACGTCACAAGTAAACACTTTTCAAACTGCTTTTTTTTTTTCATCAGCAACAATTTAAAAAAAGAGAGACTCAGAAATGGTATTTTAATCTTCCATCCATCCATTTTCTTAACCTATGGGGTCATGGGGTTACCGGAGCCTGTCTCAGCTATTGTTTGGCGAAACCGGGATATACCCTAGGTTGCCAGTCTGTTGCGGGGCCACACATGCACACCTAGAGACACTTTAACCCATTAACTTATGAAGCAGGTTTTTGGATTGTGGGAGGAATCCAGAGTGCCCACAGAAAACCCACAAATCCCGGTACACGGACAAGTTTCCAACCCTTCTCACTGTGAGGCAACAACACAATTTTAATCTGAATTTTCTTCCATCATTCGAAAAAGGCCACAAGAAGATGTTAAAACACTATTTTCACTTGAGTCGATCTTTTTAGTACAAGAATGTGGGTAAAAAAGGTAGGGTAGAGCCTAAACTCCCATAATACTAAACAAAAACATCATGTTTGATCATGGCTAAGAATAAACACAGCCTCAGAAAAGCCTGGGACATCATCATTTTTACAGAGAAATTATGGAAAAGTGTGACAGTATTTGGAAGTGTAATGTTACATCACTTAAGTACTTGAGAAGCACTTTCTTTGCCTCAAACAGTTTATTGAAACGAACTATTGACAAGCACACCAGAACAAGAAATGTTTGTGTCTCTTGTATCATTTCAGGAATCTGATGTCCGATAACATTCACAACTTAATCTTTATGGAGGAATGCCATTTTACTGCCAGAGCATTAAAGGTCATTTCATGGTTCAGACACTTGTGTTTTTCTTATGAAGTTTACCTTTTTTTTTAATCTTGTTAATGAAAAGCATGTTTAATAAAGTTCTGAAACTTTAAACATCCTGGAATTCTATTTAAAAGCTAAATATTTACACAGTTTTGAACATAGAATAAGAATTAGCTGCCAAAGCTAAACCACCAACATGAATTCTTGTGCCTTCATCCAATTTTAATCGTAGATTGAACTATTAATATATTTTTTAATATAAGACACTTTTCTCCTTTAATTTGAAGGCAAGTTAACGTAAAATCTGTGTTGTACTGTTACATTTTTGACAAATTTACTAAAGCAGTGTTAAAAATTGAGTCAATAGTTTCTTACCGTGCACCATTTCTTCCTTTTTATTTTGACTTCATGCTTTTTTATTTTTATTTATTTATTTTTTTTTTTTTTTTGTTTTCCTCTCTTCATTTCTCTCACAAACATTCCTGCAGGAAAAGAGTTTTGCATTGTGGGTGGCATGCAGGGTCGTAGCTGCGGCATACTGGTGTGCAAAACGCACCCCGGTTAGTTTGAACTCTGGTAATATGCTCATGTCGTAGCTTATCTCCCTTATCTTGCTAAAGTTGTCCCAGGCGCATTAAGACTAGAAGAGGTTGAAATGAAGCAACCATCACAGCTCAGACAGATGGGGACGCACAGCAGGCACAACCCAGCAATTCTTCAGAGACTCCGCCAAGTTCATACCCAGGCTTTTCTCCTGACTAAACGACTGTGGCTCACAAACCCGCCTGTCTTCTCGCTATAACCTCCAGAACTTGATATAAAACTTTTCTTTTCCCAACCTTACAGCAATCCTCAGCTCACCTCGCCAGCTTCTGTAGTGTCTTACAAGTTATTCTCAGCCATGTTCTGGCCTGAAAAGACCCTGAACATATTGCAATTACCTTTCTCAGGTATATGGCGTCATTTCATTTTTTTTGTAACATGCAATTTCCCATGCTTTTGACATTTCACATTTCGCCTCCTGCCTCTCCTCAGCAGATGAAAGCAGTAAAAGAAGCTGTACCAATGCTTGAGTGTTAAGAAAAGCAAGTTTTCCACCTTAACACTGTTCAGAACTGAAATAAAGATTCTGCAACAAAAAGGCCACTCAGAAATACAAAACATGACTACCTTTACATCGTATTTGAACAAAATGTGACTTTCTTTGTGTTTCTTGACTGAAACCTCTGCAATTTTTAGTCAATGTTCCCACCTCTATTTAGGTCACAGGTCAGACATTCAGCTTGGAGAGATTATTCAGATGCACCAAAAGAAAAGGAAAAAGCATCAAGCTCTGTCATAGTGTGGGGATGCTGCAGTGCCCTGGGCAAAAATAATCATTACTTGATGACAGCGCTAACACAAAAGGAGTGCATTAATGCCTCGGAGAGATGTGCCGCTTTTAAGATGACATTTCCTTGTAGACATTAACAGATTTTTCAGCCATACACGGCTAGACCACTCTCTGTACACAATACGTACCCGCAACTGAAAGGGCGGGTGCAGGTCATGGATTGGTCTTCCTGCGTTCCTGACCTGTTCAAAACAAAGTATGTGTGGAAAAATGTTTGATTCCTAAGTGTGACATAAGCATGGACTTTTTTTCAGTTCACTTCAGTTTTATTTATGTAGCCCAATATCACAATACAGTTGACTCAATGGGCTTCACACCGATAATTGAACAAAAAACAGCTGGTTCCTAAACTAAACTAAACAGACTAAGCTAAACTGAGCATCCCTGCCCTTAGACCATCCTTTTCAGTAAGGAAAAAAAACATCAGATTCCGGGAGAAAAATAATAAGAATCCACATGAAGGAAGGATCCCCTCCCAGGACAGACAGGCGATATACCGGGACTGTGAAAGAAGAATGAGATTATCTGACTCTACAACTACATGCTTAAATAGTGTAGCAGATGGGCTACATCCAGAAGAAACTGGGGGAACAGGTGGGGGCAGCAGATGAGCCAGAGGCAAGGTCCACGGCCAAGAACAGGAGGACAGAAGAGCCACCGGGAATCTGGAATCTCTCCTGCTCAAGACGAGCCAGAGGCAAGGTCCACAGCTTATAACAAAAGCACAGACGAGCCACCTGGAATTTGGAGTATCTTTCGCTCTGAGACGAGCCAGAGGCAAGGTCCACGGCCAAGAACAGGAACACAAACAAGCCACCCGGAATCTCTCCCGCTCTGAGATGCGAGACGAGCCAGAGGTGCGGTTAAAAACCAAGGGTGACAGAGCCTTTGCAGCAGTGGCTCCATCTCTCTGGAACTCCCTGCCTCTTAGCCTCAGATCTGTTGACTCAGTGTTACTTTTAAAAAGCAGCTAAAGACACATCTTTTTAAAATTGACTTTTCTTAATTCTGTTTTTTTATATTCTGTTTCTATACGCTGTGTTTTACTCTTCGTTTTACTTGTGTTTTACTATGAAACACTTTGTGATGTTTATCTCACAGGGTGCTAAATAAATAAATATTATTATTATTATTATTATTATGAGCTACACGGCCAAGAAAAGGTGCATCATAAACTATCAGGTGTTGTTGTGTAACAACACAATAAACATTTCTTTTCCCAAACTTTATTTTTCTAACTTTGTTGATTGACTACAATAAAATGCTGCCGGATAAGCAATTGGTTATCGCAGGAGAGGCTGAGGAAACTGGGGCCCTTCAGAGTTTTTAATGATGCCGTCTTTTACAAAGTGAGCTGCTGGGGGATGGATCCACTGACAGGAACGGGAAGAGGCTTGAGGAACTGGTGCACAGATCCAGCTCCGTCCTCGAGAGTCTGTGACTGCGGAGGGTGAGAGGAGGATTGCTCTGAACAGTAACAAATAAAAAAGGGAGAAAAAGCCAGTTTTTGCACTAAAAATGCTTAAAGAAGGAAAAACAACCAAACTAACAGAGAGTATGAATATGGGGTGTCTACTATGTATCTGGGTATGAAGTGTATGCTTGTAAAATGGAGCAAACAAACAGACCCAGACAGATGAGAGCCTGCAGGGAGGCAGCTGAGAACCCAGAGCTGCAGCAACGAGGCAGCAAGAGTTCTCCTGAAGAACTCCCAGGGTGGATCTTTTAGATCCAATCACCTGATTTCCAAACACCTGTGCAGGAGGAGGAGAAACAGGGCAGGAGCCAACAATATAGCCATAACAGAGGGCCGTAACAGAGGATATCACGGAATCTTAATCACCATCATTTGCATGAGACCATTGATGCACTGAGGAGCTCTTTAGTCGCTTTAACTCCTCACTGCAGGAAGGAGTGTTTTCAGATTCTTACTGTCAACTTTTAGATTCCGCTATAGTTAGTGTGCCATAAAATTTTTTAAGTGTATTCTTAGTGTTTTTTTTTATTATTAATCTGCTGTTTTCAATAGATCTATGGCAACAAGCTAATTCCCCCATTGTGGATCAATACAGTTCTATTGTATTCACTTTGAACTACCTGGGACACTTCATTTTGCCAGCGGAACTACCTCAAAGTACACAAGTTTGTAGTACAAACACTACACGTATTTATTCATCCACAAGTCAACGGAAGTGGCCGATCACTATGCACATATTTATCTCAAACCGACAGACGGATGGGTAATGTTACCTGCATTTTTTCTGCTTGAGTTGATTCAGCTAATCATCAAGCTCCTCGGGAGCTGGACAATAATGACAGTCATGTACATTTCATCAGGGTAGGATTGAAAACATGTTGGATAGTGTGCCTTGAGGAACAGGGTTATAATCATTGCTTTAGAAGCTTTTCCAGGTGTTGAACTTTAACCTGCTGGAGTCTTGGAGGTTGTTGTGTCTTTGCAGCAGCATGGTGTCCGTCTGATGCTTGTTGCGCAGCCTCTTTTATATCTGGACCACATGAGCCGGAGCGTTTCTTGTTGTGACTGGCCTTTCCGATTTTCCCATGGTCGCTTTCTGTTCTTCTTACTTTTAACCAAAACTGATTTTTTTTTTTTTTTCTACAACAGGTAGAAGGTATAGAATGGTGTTTAATTGAACTGCTGTTAATCTTTTTGCTCACATGGGTTTTTGCAGCTTTTGAAAGATAGACTGTTCAGCTGTTGCTGACATAAAGTTGAAACACAGATGTTAGTCATGTGGGAAACAGACAGGAAAGTAGAGATTATAAGGAGCTAGCCTTACTCCAACACACAGTTGCCAGCTTGAAAGTGATACCGTTGTGGAGGATAAATTTACTTTATTGCCCTGTGGTTGACTGTCTGTACACCTTTTAAAAGTAAAGTACTTAAGTGTTCAAAGACATTTTGCATAAATGCTTAAAGGTGTCCATTTAGGCAATTGTATTGGTCTTACAAAACATTTAATTTACTTTTTCATTCAAAAAACAATTATTAATCCTATTTAACATGCTTTTTAAAAAAGACAAAACTAATAGTTTTGTTAAAATATTTCTAGTGTTGTTCACTAAGAAGGAAAGTTCTGTTATTTCTTGTGCTGGAATTAATTCTCAGATTGTTGCATTTACTTAAATTCAAAACATGTATTTTTTCACTAAATATTATTATTATTATTGGTGTCATTATTGGTATTGCTAATACTAGCCCTGTATAATTACTCAAATTGATACCAAAATTCCCTGCATTGGCCACTACGTCCCAAGACTTCTGCTTCAATGTTTTCTATTTCATCTTTGCTTCTCGCTTCAAATGAAAGTTGTTTTTTTTTCAGCAAAAGTTTAAAACTGTTTGTGAAAAATGAAAAAAAAGGAAAAAAAACTACACTGCTTACTGTGTCAATCGGTCATTTTGATCAACGTTCTGTCTACACAGGTGTAACAGCTTTAATTTAGCAATCAAGCCTGATAGAACCAAATGATTTAGCTGTGTTTTTCCACATATAAAGCATGGACAGTCTTAAGTGTGGTGGTTTGTTATGCAACAATAAAACATGGCAAGAGCAAAAAAAAAAGGGAATAATTTTGATTTAGTCATTTACAATTGTCGATTGGTGCAGCTTAACAAAAACATTTGGAAGAGTTGTTTTACTTCATCCATGTGATGTCAGGTTAAATATTATTTCAAATATCTGAATTTAGAACTTTGTTTTTTGCCCCACCTCCTTCATATTGAGTCATTTAAGCATTATATTTATGCATATATCCTTCAATTATATATATTTCAAAGAAGAATATTTACTTGGTAACATTATGTAGAAACAGAAATGTTAGTTTTAGCCATTTTAACAAACACCTAAACAGTTTTTCTAAGCTTTACATCTCAAACATGTATTTGCAATCTCTCTTTTTTTGTCTTTTCTAAACACCAATCTGCTAAAACGTTTAAAGGCTATTTTTTGTTTTCTTCCATGTTTTGTTGTATTGCATTCAGTAAATTGGATTTAAGCTTATACCAGTGCATTTTTCCTATTTTGTACTTATTTGTAATTGTAAAATACAATTAATTCAGCATTAAATAAGAATAACCTCACTTTATAAAACAGAAAATTAAGTTCCTTTAATTTAATTTAGATTAATATGTTGGTATTTTTAGTTTTTACTCAACAGTATTGCTTAAAATATTTCACTTTTCATTTAAGTTTAATTCTCGTATAGGTAAATATTCTGTCTGTTCACCTTTGTTTTCTATGGAGCTTCAATGGTGCTCAGGTGGTTCAAATTATCAATTTAAGCTGGGCGGAAACCATTCCTGAAGTGGGCGGAGCAATCTCTTTTCCCCAAAAAACTTTAATATGATTAAACTGAAATAAATCAATTGGCTTGTTATAGTTTTTGTAGTATAAATCTCATTCACTTTAAAGTATTTATGAATTAGTGCTTGTAAATTTAAGACACGCCCCTTATTTATGTCCAAATGGCTGCCCTTCCTTTTTTTTAAGATCTTCACTGTGTCTGATCTAGAAGTAAGGTCTTCATGTGATGATCAGTAGTCTTTCTTAGTTGCGTCCATTGTTTTGTATTTTTACAATCTACTTATTGAAAAGTTTCCCATCCCTGTTAAAACTTAGACCAGGTTTTACACCTTTGCCATGGTGCCTGAACCTCCACAAACGTGTCAAGGATTTGAACCTGGGTTCTGTCAAAGTCTAGTTCCTTTAGGAAAAACATCTTGCACAGTAGTTAAAACTAATGAGAGGACTCAGTGAAAAAAAGGCTTCTTGTTGCTTTACTGCATAGTGATCAACCGTGTTATTAACGGAAACAGTTGTGAATTCAAACAGCCTCATAGATCTTTAAAACCTTAGTTTGTACATTTGTGTACTCATATGTTTTTAGTAAGTTAGGCAAAAATGTATCTAAAGTTGCTTCACATTTTAATAAATCTATTAACATAAAGAAACATTTAAAAAATACACTAGAAAGAATAGTGAAACATGACAAGATGTTAATTTATAATGCTTAACACAGCAAAAATTGAGCACTTGTGAAATGATTAGTTCCATATCAGCTTTAATACTACTTAATGATTTCCTCCTTACTGTATTTGCTTCGTTTGCACATATCCTCTATACAATCACATGAAGCAGTAAAAAAAAGCTGTTGTATGGGTCACAGTACAAGTGAATACTCTCACAGAGCCACTTATTAAGTAGATGGCACAGCAATTCAAAAGAAAAAAAAAACTATAATTATCTTACCCCTGAGCTGCATAATAACGATCATCAGACCCCAAAAAGGTAGCTCACACCAGGAAATGTCACTTCCACCTGCACTGTCAGTGGTAAATATGTGCATTTTATTCACATTATGACACACATGCAAACATTACCTCTAATAAGGTATCAGTACGCATAAGAAAAACCCACAAGAATCACAGAAGAACATTCATTTTCAACACCATCTCTGTGCCAGGTAACACTCTCACACAGTTTAATTGGTCTCCAGGAAATTTCAAGCTGACTTTGTGTTGTGTCTTCACTCTGGCAGCTGAAAGTTTGGGAAAACTAATTTTTATTCCAAGATCACTCTTCCTGTGGCAACTTTAAAGTCCCACTCCGATCATCTTTGGATCTGTTGTAAAAGCATTCCCAGTGGTATTTTAATAATGATTATGCAGTTTTTACCTTAAATTAAAACAAATTTAGGATATAGTTTCTGCAAAGGAGCAACAGGTCATCAGAAATTTGCCTCTGAGTTGTGGTCGGGACTGTTGGTATGGAGTAATTACCCATCATCCCTTTGTTTACACTCTTTTCCTCTAGCTTACAGCCTCACAACCCCAATCTAACTTTTGCGGTGCAACATAAATGGTGAGCAATATTGAAGCTATCCAGCTGGATTGTTTTGAGTCAGATGCCATCTCAGACAAGGAAAAAGAAGTCGAACGTGGATCCATTTGTGTGCAAGAGGATGCATCAGAATGGAGCAGAGCAAGGAGCAAGTGACCCTCCGACTGTAGTTTATATGTAACAACTACGAGGATTATCAAACTGCATTTTTGTTTCTCTGCTCCTGATTTACCACATTTTGAATAAAGAAATACACAGAAATGCAATTTCATTCTTAATATTCTTCACATTTGTCCTCCATCATGAGAAAAATCCCACAAGACCATGTTAAAAACATAGAAAACACAATTTTCTTTGGAGTGGGTCTTTAAAACGTGTGTTTGCGAAGAATAATGTTACAAATTGGATCTGTGGCATGAGTTCAATGCTGATAAGCTTTTGCATGCTTGCCATGAACGGTCATAAACTGGCGTTTACTGCTTCAAAACATCAGCCCTGCCATCATGTGCAAACCTCTCAACTCCTATCAGTAAATGAGCAATAAAATGAAAATGTGATGACATAATCCGGTATTTGATATGTTCTCCAGCTCTGCTAGACTGGACAGAATTTTTCCTTTTCAGTAAAAATTGCTAGTAGTTGCCAAAACATTAAAACCTGTATTAGAGACGGGCTCTGAGTGTAAGTCAAAAGGCATTTGTGTCAACATATATCTGCCAAACGCAGGTGTTTGAGTGCGCCGGTGACCCATAATGACATGGCTAAGTATGGTGCGTTAATAAAAATGCTGCCATGTACACACAGAGACGCCATCCGGCTGGGCTCCGCCCCAGCCCTCTTCAGTTTCCTCTGTGCATCGAGGGTTGCATGAAAGCCATGAATAAGTCAGCATTTCTGCATGATAGCTCTGTAACTAGGAGTGACAGTTAGAGAGCATAGTCCTTAGAATCTCAGATGGGATTTCGTGTACTCGTGTGTGTGCGTTTGTGGACGAGTACAAGGCTGAGTGCTGGTGCATGTGGGCTCGTGTCCTCCTTGCCCCCCCATCCTCCTCAAATGGACGTCATGCTGCTGATGAGGCCTGAAAGTGAGGCTGTTGACGTCAGCTGCAAATTGAGCTGTGAGGTGAGGAGCCATTGAGGGTTCACTTATACATATATTCTCACATAAACAGCTGTCAGCATGGGTAATCTTACATGTAAATACCAAGCTGATAATTGAGTGTTCTGTTTTACATACTAAAGCCAATATGGCTCCCAGGAACTTTTTTTACATGAATATTAGGGCTGGATATTGCCAATAATTTCCAATTCGATTCAGTGGAGCCTGGATCAATTTTATTCTCATTTTTTTTCTGATATTTCAATCCACTCATTTCAATTCAATTCAATTCAATTTTGAGTTTACACATTTAGACACATTTCTTTAGAAATACATTAATAACCAATTTTCATTTTAATCTGAAACAGTTCACATACTGTAATTTGTTTGTGAAAATATGAGATTGTTAATACAGTACCACCCAGTGTTGCATGGATTCTCAAATGGAGAAGCTCCATCAATTGTTCTGCTTCTCCTGGAGGGCTTTTCAGTTCGGCCACTAGGTGGCGATCACACTTTAGCATTACACCTTATACCAGAAGAAGAAAAAATGTGCGCAAAAAACTGTTTTACGCCACAAATGGTCACTTTAAGAAAATATTTCCTTAATAGAGTTTGAAAAATGTAGATGTTAATTTACTCAGCAATGTAGGTTTAGGTCAACCGAGTGTTAGTTTTAGCCATCCTATGGGAAATCCCATTATACGTTAGTATCAAGCTAGTGAACTTTAGCATTATGAATTTGGATGGATCTCTTCTTTTATGGATTGATTTTATTAACCCACCCCTAATGAATATCATCGTAAATACAGAAATTTAAAACCACACCACTGTTTTATTTACAACAGCAATACAGACATTTAAAAAAAGATTTTTCACAAATTTGCCAAAGAGAATGAATTTTTATACCTGCTACGGGTTTTTTTTTAATTGTTTGGACAGGTGTTTGGTTGAAAAAGTGAAGCTTTAGCTTTGCCTTTTATAAGTTCGAAGACATCTTGGCCAGAGTTTGGATGTTGAAATGTGTCCCCCTTCTAATTTGTAATGGGTTACCATTTCTTTTAAAGTTTTTGGCTGCCTTTGACAGATTTTTAACTATTTAGATGCCCAGAAAATAGAGGGTAAAATGTGCATGAAACAAGTCTATAATCTTTGGCGGTTAGGATCTGGGTCGATGATGTCCTGCATGCTTGGAATGATTACTGATGTATAAACCAGAGTCTAGGAGGCCAGACAACTCCAAAGCATCGCTCCAGGTGGAGAACGGGGTGGAGGAGGGCCAGCAAATCGTGTAGAATTCAGAAAGTGGCAACATTTATGAATTTAAAAGCAAAGGTATGATTGTGATAGGCTGCAAAACAGGCGGGCTATTTAGCCTATTGGTTCAAAGTGAAGGTGTCTGGAGTTAAGTTACATCCCAGTGTAGCTGTAAGCTTGACAAACATCCTTTTGGCTCTTATCAAATAACATTTTACATTTTAAACTAATACTGGCCCTTAAAATACAATGGGGAATCTGGGTCATGGCCAAAAATTGTTCTATTTTTTGAATATTTGAATTTGAATTGATCATTTTTATCAACACATGATTCTGAATATATTCCTGGTCCCGAATAGTAATGATATTCACACACAGCAGTGCTGATAATTACTGCAGTATTGTCTGGAAGCCTAAAGCCACAGGAATCCAACAATGTCCCCACTGCACAGGGACTCCTTCAATTATTTTAAGGTTTTGTTCATTTCAGAATCTTTGTAACATTACTTCAGCACTTCAAGATATCCATATTCTTGCTCATCATGTTGCAGACATTATATCAGTTGATTTATAAGCTTCAATTCTTTATGATTGTTACATTTTTTTTTTCTTTCAGCCATTATATGTCAACTATTATAAGGCCACAAATGAAGGTTGAACATAAGTTCATGTTTTGCGTGTGCTCCTGTGTTTATTTTTAATATACTGAGAATAAAAAGTTGACTTAAAGTCTTGCTGCCCTCACAGTTTGTCTCAAAAGCGCCACAACGTCCAGCAGAAAAAGAAAAAAAAGGCAATTCTATGAATTTACCAATTGTTATTTCTGTCTCGATCCCCAGCCCAGCGATCCAAATCCAGATCTGCATTTATCCCCAGCTTCTCGTCTTTCTCCGTGAGCCTGAGCTTGAACTTCACCTTGAGCATGGCAGCTGATTTAATGACATGTACACACGGTCCCTGCTGAATAAGTCATCCAGCCTCTGCTTACACACCCAAAGGGCTCATCTATTTTTCAGTCCAGGGAATTTTCTGTCTCCCTCTTCTCAATGTTGCTCAGTCTGCTCATCCTGCTCTCCCTCTTGTGCGTCTATAGATATATTTATATATATATGTTGTTTAACATAATTGGACATAATTACACATTTCCATGGTTCCTGTAAAGCCCTCATGGATTACTTCTATTGAATTGTTGTTGTTTGTGGTTGATTGGGGTGAAGTGGCTTGGATCCATGTAACAGTAGGAGGGTGGAGAACTGAAACTGAACTCGACCTTGAAAAACCACAGGATCCACACTTGATGTGACACCTTGCTAACAACCTTCCCTCTGTGTTTACCAATCTTGAATGTGTTTTAAGGTTCCATTCCGTCTGCAGCGATGCAGGACAGGAACACACGGATGCTAAATACGCGTCAGTTTCTTGGTATCATTGGAGAGTTCCTGTCATTTCAGTGACATTCTCTGAGTTCCTCCACAGCCTTCTCTGGTTGTAAATGATTGATGGGTGAAGACAAAAGTAAATGTAGGTCACTGTGGGTGATGGTCAGCAGAAGCGACATGAATCAGACTGAGATAATAAGCAGATATTATAAAGGATAATGTTCTAACCGCAGCCATTCCAAGTGAATTCTATAACTCATAAATCTGATTCATATTGTTCTGCATATTTTACCAAAACAGGTTATAATGAGTTTAGTGGTTTGAAATGTTTAATAATTAGAGGATTTGTGCCCTGAATTGTCTTTTGAAAAGGCAGTTATAGAATCAGGTTCCCCCTAACGTACTGATCACTCAAATAAGTTTGACAGAAAGTTGTTAAAATATCTTTGAACTTCACTGAGTTTGAATATCTGTGCAGGCAGTTTGTTACGACAGGAGACTGTAGAGATTCCTGGGGTAATTGTCTCTCATCAGCAGTGCTTTTGCACCGAATGTGATTTGTTATCAGACATTGTTTGAGAGCGATGTGCTGCGGACGCCTGCTCCGTGATTTCTGCCTAAATCATGTAAAAATATTCCCCTTCTCCTCATTAAGCAAGTTCCCTCCACGTTCCCTGAGACAGGAAAACGATGCCAAAGAAAGAATGGAGCCAAAGTATCAGACGCTAAAGAGAGTTCAAAGAAAGTCAGAGCACATCAAGGCAAATGGAGCTCAAAAACACTAGCAGAAGTGGAGTGCTGTCTTAGCATTGGAGGAGGAATCTACAATTTATGGATATCAACAACTTTGTGATGATTTTGAACTAAAGAAGGATATTATTTATTTTGATGGATATTTTGTTGCAAAAAGCTAACATTTTATGAATTTGAAACGAAATAAAGACACAAACCTATTACATATTTTGGTCATTTCAGCTAAAAACCATAAATTATTCTATCATAGTACATTGTTGTGTATCATAAAATATTCACTGCAACATTACATCTATATTGCATTGCTTTGCCCCAGATTTTGGTTAAATTTCTGACACACTTTGGGTGACATTGGGGTTTACAGTGCGTTACAGTTCTTTTGTTGTTGTTTTTTTGCCAAAATCTTCTTCCCTGAGAGATGCTGGTTCACTCTCAGATTGTTGTTGAGGACACTGAGTGTGTGCGGTATCTCTGATGCAATCGGAAGATCTGCTGCAGACTCAACTTAAACACTCTGAGGGGGGCATGAGGAAACTGATGAAGAGAGCAAGAAAGATTCAAATAAAAGGCTAAATTGTGGGGATAAGAGAACAGATGGGCAGGAAAAAAAAGATCAGGACTCACAGACAAAAAGCAAAGGGGGTGTTTAGGGCATACAAGAGGGTGTCAAGGGTAAAGATTGAAGAGACGGAGAAAGAAAAAAGGAAAAAACGGCAGGTGATGGAGGGATAATGACGTAGGGAGGATCCGCTTGACCTTTTTGAGACCTCTTTCTGGATCCAGCTGCTGGGGAGGGAAGTGGGTGCAGCAGCAGCAGCAGCAGCCCTAATGTGATGGGATATCCTGCCTGCTATAACCCCTCTTCCTCTGACTGCACCGTCCGTTCCCATCACTACAGTCACCTTTGCAGGATGACTGTACTCAAAAGCAGGTTAAGCACAAAGGGAAAAACACTTAACAGAAGCGGTGACGCACACACTTCCCTGCACCAGCAGATAGAAGCAAACGTACACACAGATGGAGGGCTTTTGCTCATGCTGACAACCAAAAACATGCACACAAACTTGTTTCTACATTCGCAGCGAAGGGCGCTTTCGCTCAGGTCACTGCATCACGCAGAATAGGACGGCGTTGAAACCGTCGCACAGAGGTCATGAGCTAAACACAGAAAGTCTGCCAGCATTGGCAACAGAAAAAAAAACAATGTTATCATGCAGCACAAGGCTGTTTGGTTTTCAGAGCACTAACAAAACCATGTGAATACATATTAATTCAAATAAAAACATGGACCTGAAGCAAAACATCTATTTGTGATTGCAGGGCTGTGGATGCTAGCAGCTTGTTTTTACCATCGTGCATCATTGGGGTTACTTACATGTGTTCCTGCATATCTGCACGCTAAAGCTCACCGACTTGTGGGTATTTCACTCTGTGGAAAAGTTGCCTCGCCTCACAGAACCATCAAAGCGAGGCCACACTGAAACTTTGGACCCCGTTTGGAATTGCCCTTCTACCACCAGATCCAGTAATTACAGCCTATGCAAGACATCAGCATTAAAACCCGTCAAACCACCTTACAATAATACCACAAAGCCTTTCCAAGACAACTCACATTTCAGGGGGAAAATAAAAAAAAATCCTGGGTCACTAAGAGGAGGGACTGAATCATCTCTTCAGAGCAGCTGGAGCTCACTGGAACAAGAACACTGGACCATCAGTTTTGATGTTTGTTTGGACATTACCATGAGTGTAAGCACTGATAAAGGCTAGTGCTGTTTGAAGGTATTTTTTAATTAAAATGATTCTTTTTCATGTAAGAGCAGGGCTATGGGCAGAATTTAGACAGTAGGGTTACATTGAAATGCATTAACAGCTCACTAAGGAGTGGATTCAACAGGGAACCTTTCCCTCCAGAGTATGTTTCAACACTGCCCTCTGGTGGCTCATTGTGTCTCTGCATTCCTTTTTTGTTGCAGTTTCACCTTGTTGAAAGCAACAAAGAGGATGTTATTGGTGGTGATGATAACAGGTGAGAGAGGAAAGGTACACCTTGAGCAGGTCATCAAGCTCCATGGATTTACACCCCTTCAACTAAAAATCCAAACTCATCAGAACATGCTGTGAGAGAAACCAAACCTTTGAGATTTCAAACACAAAGACGCTGAATGGCATGGAAACCTGGAAAACATCTCACTGCTGCTCCTTTTTCATCATATTAAAGATTAACCAGACAGAACACACAATTCAGATTGTTTATTTTTTACACTTTTTTTGCATATATATATATTTAAAGTACACAAAATAATAAGACTATGATAAAGTGAACAGAACAAAAGAACAGCAAAAAGTAAAACAAATGAAGAGTAAATCAATAAACAAGTTTATTCATTAATTGATGAATATAACTATTATTTAACTTAATTTTGTTTTTAGAGGCATTTTTAAAATCCCTGAGGGAAGATTTTTTTGCATTTTTACTGTTTTTAAACTACAATCTAGGCACTCCAATGAGCAAATAAAGTTATCAACATGGCAAATGTATTGTAGACTACAATTGTAAACACATAGCAGCCAAAGATCTGAGATGGTGACATCAGGGCAGATGTTTTGTCTGCCCGTGTGCAGGTGTGTGTGAGAAAATAGGCTTTGCTTTCTTTGACACCTTTCACACATGTCCGTGCACTTACGTGACGCCTTGAAAATCCAGGTGTGTGAAAACAACAAATGTGAGAGTTTGCATGGTTACGGTGTAAAGCACAATGCTTATTACTGCCGTGACCTACTTCCTGACTCAGATATCAACAGTTTTCAGCATCACTTGCTGTCGACAGCCGTCCCCAATGCCACTGACATGTCAGCCATTTTTAATTAGTCATGAAGAGTGTCTGTCCTATTTATCTCAGTGTGCCTTCAATGAATTTTGATGTCCCTAACCCCTTATTCAACTTTACATTAAATGGTCTTTCTAGTGGATACTGGGCAGATGCATTTATACACATTAGGTTGTTAAATAATAAAGCTTAACAGTAACATTCTGATGTTGTCTTTTGAGAAACTTTGTACATTTTTTATATTTATTTATTAATTTATTTTTATAAAAGTGGTAAAGCTAACATATGTTTATGAAGGAATGTCAAAAAGAGAACATACACTAAACTTTCAACAAAGCCTGTCCACTTGAAAAGAAACAAATCAAACCCACTGTACAACAGCGACTCCCAGTGGTTACTTCTGGTACTCACGTGCTCCAAACATTAATTTCCCTCCAGATTAAAAAAAATAGACTTTTATTTACATTGCATTTAAAATTCCAATAATTAAAAATAAATATAATGTTATTTATAATATTTCCAGTCTGCCTTCTTGACATGGTGTCTTTTTTTGCAGATCAGGTGTGTTGAAGGTTAGTGCTGCTGAACACCTGAAATTGGATATTGTACAGAAAGACAAACGAGCAAAGTCAAGCAATGTTAAAAGGGAATGTGTCAGCATTTCACAAAAATGTACCAATACAGATTTTCTTTTCTAAAAAGACAGCAATTTAGAAAAAAATATATGAATTTTAAAAGCTTGAAATGTAAAGCAGATGCTATAGCATTTGTGAAAAAAACTTACAAATGATGACAAATACAGCTTTATTGGATATTTAAATATTTTTTCTAACCACATTACATCATGGTAAATAGTTAATTTAGTCCAGCCAGTTTTATTAATAATTTTCATGTTGCTTGCTGGTAAAGCATTAGCTGCAGTTGTAAGTGAAAGACGGTTGGTGGTTTACCCATAACTTTCCCTCTTTAAGGATCAAAGGTTATTTGGACAGTTTATGAAGCAACGCCACCTCACCTTTTCTCCACTTTAATGTGATTTGAATCATAGTTTCTGCCAAAAACTGTTCTATAAGAAAGCTATTTTTAAACTCTCAGGACCTGGCGTCCACACGCATGTTTGTCACATTTTGGGTTTTATTACCACAGCAGTTAATTCTGCTTATTTGGAGTACTGTGACTACATGTTTAGAGGGTCAGCTCAAATATTAGCTCGGGTCTCAAAAGGTTAAAGTTCTCTTTAACTGCTTTATTTCCAAGTGAATTATTTTACTTGAACATGAACATTCTGCTTCAAATACTGACCTATACATTATGGGGTTATAAAGTTAATTGTTTTTTTTTTTTTTATTTATGTAATCTAAATATTTTCCCCCAAAATTATTAGAATAGTTAAATAAAAAATAAAAAAGAAATAAGTAAATGTATTAAAACTATTTGAATAAAAAAATGTTGACTGTTCTAAAAAGTATAATTTAAAAGAGCATGAGATATTATTTGATTTTGATTTACAGGTTTAAAGGTTTATTAGTGACTGAAAATTAATCAAAAAGTTACATTTTATTTTTAAAATGCTCAATACTAAAAAGATTATTGTATAAAGATTACTTTTTAAAAGTGCTACATAATTTTAAAAAAAATCAAATAGAAAATAGAGGAGAAAATAAATTACCTCAAGAAAATGTAATTAGAGAAAAATGAAGGACTTGATTAGTTGATCATCTGTGTGTGTTTTGTTTGTTCGTTTGAAGATTGGTTTAATTATTTTTTAACCCAGCTCTAATGAATAATTCTAATTAGGTTAAATGGCCTAATAATATAACACAATGCATCATGAAAATAAGATATATGGTAAACCTAGCTTTGCAGCAAAAACAAAAAAAAAATTGCTTTAAACATGAAGAACCTGGAAAAAAAAACTTTAGAAAACACTATTAATATTTTTTTTCTCATCGTTCAGAAAATATTACTAATCCCATATCCAAAAACTAGAAAATAAACACAGAATAAAATAACAACATTATTTTTTTAAAGGAAATTAGCTTTTGTTGTAGTTCTGTTAAGCTTTTCTCCCGTTTTGACTCAGCTAGTAACATACTTCAAATACCACAATGCATTGCGGCGACACTGTCGTTATCAGGACACATCTTCAACCCAGGGGAAAGCTTCCTCTGTAAAGGCGTTTTATTTAACCTTGTCGAGCAGGTAGCTCCTTCCTAGAATTTTATGAAGTGAAGAGTTCCTTACTTTGACGGATATTGACTTTCGACCTCTTAATGCGTTCTATATATCTACCACAGCTAGCTTTGAGGCTAATGAGCTCCCTTAAGAGAGCTTCACAGGCTAGTTACTAGCTAACCTAACTGAGAGAGGACAGCGAATCTGCAAAGCTGGGACGCTAAATTCAACAACAGCAGCTGACAGGAACGACACTTGACGCAACACTTATATGATATGTCACGGAGAAACACTACAAAGTAAGTAGCTATTCTGTTCGTCAAGCCTTTCCTTATGTCAGATTGTCTAGTAACAAATCATGGCTAGCTAAACTTGAATCGCAAGTTGGTGTCACAAATTGGCATCGTGTACATGATGATGATAAACATTTGCTTTTAAACTGGTGGTGCTTGTTGTTCTGAGCATTGCCAACTTTTGCGACAATACGTGGCGTCAGTTGTGTTTTAACGGGCTCGAGTGTGAAATGTAATCACGTGAGTGGCCACAACACAGGAAACACAGATGCAGTCTTCTATTACAAAAGTCAGGTATAAAATGTACTAATGCATCCGCGAGCTCTTCTCTTTTTGTGAGCGCGTGCTACTTGGGTACGTGGTTCTTTCTTCTTCGTCTTTTTTTAAAAGGACAATATTTACTTTTTATTTAAAACAGAGCTACTGCTGGTCATGCTAGCTGCTAACACCAATATGCCTACCACTATGTGTGCTATTGTTTTTCCAGACATGTGATATGGATTTAAACGGTTTTTCAGTTGGAAACCTGAAAGGAGATGGTTGGACAAAGACTATTAAAGATGTTTTCAGGCTAAAAAGGGACAAGCAGGCTGCTAAGTAGCATTGTTATCCTGCACTGACCCACAAACACATCTATACTGCACCCTTTTGATAACATACACTAAACTTGTTTTGCTGCATATTTACAGAAGTGAAACTTTTGAAATACTTATATTTCCTCTCAACAGTAGGGGTATTAAGTAAGGTTTCTGTCAGTCTTTAAGAGGAGGTTTCATTTGCAGAACCGTCTCCAACAGTTTCCTTGTATTATTCTTTTGAAAGCCTTCTTTTGTGTTTACCAGTCTGTTCTCTCCCTATCCTGGGTGTAGCTTCGCTTTCTATGCATTCTGACCAGTTTCTGAGAAACCTGGTGTTGCACTTTTATGCAAAAGAGCTTTCACGTCTAACCTCTAAATAGATGATGCATAGCAGTGGCATGCAGCTTGATCTGCAGGCTCAAAAGAGCTTGATGCCACCATATGCTGCCCTGTTTGGTAATATTTTTTGATGATTGCCCATGTGTTTGGCTATTTAGTTGTTCTTCAAAAATGTAGCGTCCCACTTAAATCATCTTTTGATTTAAGTGTTCCTCGTCTTTTAATTATGACTATGCCACTTTTAGGCAAAAATCAAAAAAACTCTCTCGGTTTTGTGGGACATAGGTTCTGCAGAGCAACAAGATATCATTTGAAGTCTGCCTCTGACCTGTGATTCAATATAAGGAAATACTCAGAATTGCATTTTAAGCTTAATTTTCTTTGTATACATGTCCTTCATCATGAGAAAAAATTTACAAGAACATGTTAAAATACCAAAAGCACGATTTTTATTGGAGCGAGTCTTTAATGCTTTATTTTACTGTATGCACCGTTTAAGAAAATTGCATCAAGAGGAAACAAACTTTCTTTTATGATCATATTCAATAGTAGTAGTAGTAGTAGTAGTAGTTAACAGTATGTCCTCTACTCACGTTTACAGGATCACATTTATACCACGGTTATCTTCAGCATCTGCAATGCCCTCATGAATGTCAAAACATTGAGAAACACATATCTGTAGTTTTAGTGTTACTTTTTGAGATTTCTTCTATGTTGACATATTTTCCTTCTTTTCCCAGCAGCACATGTTCATTGGATCCAAGGGAAGATGACTAACTTTGTCCCATGTTGTCCAGTGGATCTCTCTTGGAGTGGGAAGGTTTTATAACAAAAAGAGATTTCAAGCATCTTAAGTGGACCATAAAGATCAGCGATGAATCTTCATCAAGTCCTCACAGGGGCTGTCAACCCTGGAGACAACTGCTTCTCGGTTGGGAGTATCAACAATATGCCTTTTACGGTAAGATAACTTAAAGGCCAAATATAATAATATTTTGATCTATTTAAAAAAAAAAAAAACTTATCTATTGGTCTTTTAGTTATAATGATAAAAAACTGTGTCGCTTTCTTGAAGATAGTGTCTGCAGAGCGGCAGGGAGCTTTTGGCCCACCCAGCACATTTTCTACGTCAGATAGGATCTTTTCAAACAGCATTTTTCTGTCTGCTCCTGAGAAAAACTAAAAAATGCAATTTTAAGCTTAATTTTTTTATACACGTCCTCCATCATCACAAAGAATTACACAAAAACATATAAATGTATATGAATTTATATTTTGTGATAGTGGGTTTTGAAATTCTGACAAATGTTTTGTAGACAGAAATTTGTGTTGAATAAGTCTCACAACACAAACACAACATATGACACAAAGCTGAGTGATTGTCTATTTTATTTTTACTCTAATGATCAAACCAAACGTGTTCTTCCTGGGATGTTTTGGAATCACTGTAGGGAGAAATTTAAGTTTCCAGCTTGTGTTTTAGCTTGTTGTGAGACTTTGCACTTTGGTAAAAAAAAAAAGAAAAAAAGAATGAAGGAGACTCAGTCATTGTGATTCACAGTCCATGTGAGGATTTCCTTTACAGAACCACAGAAATAGTCAATAAATCTAATCTTATTCTCCTGCACTCCAGAGCTGTCATGTGATGGCATGTCTGATTCACGATACTTGCTCTGGGGCAAGGTCAGGTCAGATGACCCTCTTTCACACACAAACATAGACGTGCACGCAAAATGCAATCTTTTTCTGTGTGGTTGTGAGTCATCCCTGCCTCTCATCACCTTCTGCTGTCTGTCTCTTTATAGGCGTATGCATCAGGCTGCGATGTGGTGATTTTGGGCAGTAATTTTGAGCGGCTGCAGATCATCCCAGGGGCCAAACACGGCAATATCCAGGTTGGATGTGTTGACTGCTCATCACAAGGGGGGCAGGTAAGAAGAGTCAGAAAATGCTCTGCTTTTTGTCATCTTCTCAAGATGCAGAATTTCATATTTTTCCTGTTCACATTACAACAAATGTTTAAGCATCCTTTCAGTCTCAGAAAAGAAAACAGGAAAACACAAATTCACATTTTGTTAAAGAATAATTGAGCAAAAAAACAAAGTATTATTTTACAGAGCCTTCAAAACCACATTTTTTAACATGCTGAGTTCTTGATTTTGCCAATCTATCTGTTACCACAACTTACAAGTCTTAAAAGGAAAAGTAATATTTGTTTTCTTTTCATTATATTACTAAAAAGTTTGTTTTTTTTTTGTCCAAAACTACAGTGTAATGTTTTAGAGTTTCCTGCTAGGGAAATATTATTAACCCTGAACATTAATTTATGTATTTTCATTCATTTTATCTTGAAAAGTACAATAATAACGTCACAATATTTTTGACAGTAAAGACATGTATGTTAATTAGCCTATTCTTAATTAATAAACTCTTGTATATTCTTTTTAACTTAACTGATTAAAATTATGGGTACGAAAAATTATGATAAAAAAGACCTTTTTACCAAATCAACTTTTTAGGCGGTTTCTTATTTATTTTAAAACCTTAAGGACTTGACAACGGATTAGAAAAGTTTGTTTTATTTCATTAATTTGGGGCAAAATAAGTATATTCATTAAAAAGAAAAATGTTCAACTTTCCAGAGTCAGGAGAGAAAGTAGGGAAACCTAAAAAAGTAGAGGCTGGATGTTCAGAGTTCTGTTTCGGGCATAATAACAGGAAATGAGTGGAAGTACAAAGTATGGTAGGAAAACTGTGAATTATAAATGCGGATATATGCGGATAAATGCGGAAATGCGGAGTCTGAGCATCAAAAATCACCACATACAGACGAGTACAAGAGATGGGCTCCAAATGTTGTATTCCTCGTGAACCAGAGGCAACATCAGACGGAGTTCTCTTTTCAGATGAAAGTTTGTTTCATTTAGACGTCACATTCCAAAAGTGTGGAGAGACACAGAATCCATGGTGCTTGAAATCCAGTGAGAAGTTTCTACTGACAGTAAGATTTGGGGCAAATTTCATCTGCTGGTGTTTCTACACTCTGTTTTTTTTAACGTCTACCATCTACCAGAAAATTCTAGAAC
This sequence comes from Oryzias melastigma, assembly GCF_002922805.2. Taxonomy (NCBI): domain Eukaryota; kingdom Metazoa; phylum Chordata; class Actinopteri; order Beloniformes; family Adrianichthyidae; genus Oryzias; species Oryzias melastigma. Next base: position 8,425,120 of record NC_050520.1, read on the forward strand.
ACTTCATGGTGTCAAACTGCATAGAAACCCTGTTTTATTTTGCTGCAGGACTTGACACTTGTCCACACTGCTTTAGGTACTAAAAACTGGTTCAGTGACCACTGTGTTATTGTTCAGTTGTCCAGCAAGACCCAGTAGAGTCTATGTCAAGAGAAAGATAAGAGACACCAAACCCAACAATGCAGAGAAGAATCTGTCAAAGTGACCTGAGCTTTCATCACACCTGTGCAGACCCACAGGCTGATCACCTCCAAACAATTAATGCAGCAATTAATACTAAAGGAGTTCCAACCAACTATTGGATCCATAGAAATTAAGATATTTAATATATTTAGTGGCCTAATTATTATTATTTTTTTATTCTATGGCTACAACTATTGAACTTACAGGAGGTAAAGCCCTGAAATATAAGCAATTTTTGCAGAATTTTTATTTTTGTTGCACAATGATATATGGAGATCTACCTGTGTAAAGTCATTCTACAGTTTGACAACGAATACTTTTTAATTTACTCTGTTCTATCCTCTTCCTCTTTTGTCATTTGTTAGAATATTTCCTCCAGAAATGCTGGGTCATCTGCAGTTCTTTTGCATTTTAAACGGATGATATCCGATAGGTTTACGGTTATTCAAAAAGAAGTTGCACAATCATTCAGATGACTTTTAGAGGAAAAAAACCCTCTTTGTTGAAACTCTAGTTTGCCTCGAAGGCTTCTATCATGTGACTGTGGTTGTGCACTTCTCTGCCTTCTTGAGTGTGCATTTCTTTACTTGTGCGTGTAACCAGCTTCATCTCCGGTTTGTTAAGTCATTGTACACTTTTGTCACGCTAAGACGTATCCATTAACATACATAATTTTGCAACTATTAGAAAATATATTGGTGCTGAAATCCTGCAGTTTTGTCATCTTTTATAAGTAGTTTAAAAGCCAAATTTCATAAGGCTCAATCATTTTTTATTTTGAAAAGTGTTCATTAATGTTTATCATTGGTTCATTACCTTACAGAGAGAACAGAGAAGTGTTGATGAGCAATATACATGCTTAAAATAGGGATTCATATTACTTATGGCTGGCTTTGGGTTTTTGTTGGGACACTTGGCCAATCATTCAGTCATTCAAGCTTTTGAAATATCATTAAATGTAGAAATGCTTTTTTCTCATCAACCTAACCAGTGTTGTTTTTCAGAGCATGTTTACATGCATTATCATTAACTGTTTCTTCCTCTTTTTGTTCTCTTGCTTTTAGATTGCAGCTTCCTATGGAAGCACTGTATGTGTCTTTGAGCCTGTACAACCCCCAGATGGCAAAGATGCAGCACTGTCTGTGAGTAGTTCACTTTGTTTTGAAGTCTTTATCTGTGATTACAGAGAAATAAATGTTTTGATAAGGCTGTCTATGTTTTCATGATGGATTTTAGACTTTTTTTTCCCCCTTAATTTAGCTGTAGGGTAGTTTCTGTTAGAGTAGTAATGTAAAAATGTTAGGAATTTACTATGTGAGCTCTGTCTGTGGTTTTGTCTTCGCAGAAGTTTCTATTCACATGACTCACATTAAGCTCTTTTAGTTCTTAAGTTGTTGCCACTTGAGCTCAACTTTTTACAAAAGGAAATGTCATTTTAGAATCAATTCCAAGTCATATTTAAATGCTCTACAATTGTGTGTGTAAAAAAAAAAAAAAAAAAAAGCTCTTTTCTAAAATTTGTATGTATTTTGTGTACACAGAAGGGAAACTGCCAGTGGCAGAAGACTGGTCAGTTTGTGCTGGAGACCATGGTACGAAACCTGGCTTGGCACCCCACAGGTACTTAAACTGACTCACGTAAACATGTTAAGGTATATAGCAACTGTAAGTTGGTAGTACTATTATATTATGTGAAATTTCCTTCACCACTGTACTAGTGACTTTATGCAAATACTTAGTGGTGACTGTCTTTAAAAAGTCATTAGCTGCGTTTGCATTGACTTAGAAATTGGATTTGCGATAATAAATGGAACATTTTTTAAATAACTTGCATTTATTTAGAAAATATTGTTTCCTCTTGGCTGTGGTGGTTTTTCAGGTAATTCAACATTGACATATTTTGCAAAACTGCAATGGAAACGCTTTTTTTGAATCAAAATCACCAACCACCATTTCCCAAAATCGCTTTATCCATAGCTTCCATGTAGCTCGCCGCTCTGTGGTCTGAATAAGACGCCGACGTCTTCTTTGTAGCATAAATTTGAATGCATCTGCTGTAAATCAAAGTATTTATTGTGTTTTTGAATGACTCAGTGCGCGAGTTGGTTTATTTGCATAATTAAAATTTAATTGAATTAATTAATTAAATTTTTTTTTTTTTACACTACCATAATTTCAATAAGGTTTTTCGCATATATGTAAGGCAGATACTGAGGTTTTCCTTTTTTAAGGTAAAACCCTCTTGACGGGTTCCAGCAGCCTCCAGCTGTGGTCTAATGTGGAGGGTGCTAAAGATGAAGGTGAAAACGGGAAAAAGAAGCATCAAATGACCATACAAAGCTCTTCCTCTGCTTGGAGATGTATTTGGCAGAACAGGTAAGAACTGAAAAGTTCTAAATTATTTCATTATGCTGCATTTAGTTCATAATTGTTTTCTAAAACTATACTTTAATTGGATAACTTGACATTTATGTTAAAATATGAAATATGAAATATGTTAAATATGAATTGACATGAAGTTTTTTTCTATGTGTGAATGTTCCTGCTAAAATCATTTATTTTTCACTTTAATTCACACTATAGCACGTGTAAGATAATAATGTATAAATCTTATCATTTTCTTTAAAGGACGGCCTCAGCAATAAGCTTTCTGAAGTTCTCTCCAGATGGGGAATTTTTTGCCACTGCAGGGCAGGTAAGTGACTGACTTTCTGGATAAACATGTTTGTATGTGTTTCCCAATGTAAATATTAAGGTAATCTCCCATTGCTGCAATTTAGAAGACGGGATCTGTCATGACACCAACTGCGTTTGCTTTCTTTCTGCCTCCTCTCCTCAGGATGATTGTTTGGTGAAGGTTTGGTACAGCACCAATAAGTGGAAGTCTGATGTTCCCAGACTCTTCACGCCCCCAGATGCCAGTGTGAGTGTGCAGGGAGATTTGGCTTTCTCCTTCGTGTACCTGGCCCATCCTCGCTCTGTCACTGGTTTCTCTTGGAGGAAGACCAGCAAATACATGCCGCGGTATGAACTCTGTCACACATCGATTTCACAGCAGTGTTCATTTTTCTTTTTTCTATTTTTACACTGGAATGTAAACCTTTGCCGTTGTCACAAAACCGCTTTACTCCAACATAACCCTCTTTCATAACATGGTTGAATCTTTTTGTGTTAATTTAGCTGTAAAACCATGTTATTTAGGTCAAATGCTGTGTTGTGCAAAAATATTGTAACATGTAAATAGCCCTCAGTTGTGCTTTCCTACTTTTCATTTTACTAATTCATTTACAGCAGTTTTCTAACACTATTATTAATTAGAAGAGAAACAATATATCTTTTAGACATAATTATAACTTACCTAATTTTCAGAGTCTTGGGTGATCTGTATTGTAGTTTTGTCAGCAAATAAAAATGATTTCAGTCTGTTTACACGACATTCTCAATTATTGTTTTTCCCTTTTCATCGACAGCCAACTTGGCTTAGGGTTAAATAAGTTTTGCTTAGCATACTTTTTTTTCTCTGAGAACTACATTTTTTTTTCTTTTGTTGATTTCATACTTGGAGCAATAATCATTTACAATCATTGAAAAGTCCGTCTCCCCCCTGCAGCCCTCAGCCTGACCTTTCCTGTTTCCTTTCTCCTCATAGAGCTGCAGTGTGTAATGTCCTGCTCACCTGCTGCAAGGACAACGTGTGTCGGCTCTGGGCAGAGACGATGTTACCCGGCGATAGCTTCCTCTCTGGTCACTTTAGCAACCCCGTTTCTGGTCACAATGGGGAAACGGTCAGATGTGCTGACCGCTCTGAAAAAAACACCCACAATGGGAAGACAGAAGGAATCACCTCACAAGAAGTAAGTGACTCTAATGTTGTATTTGCAGAAAAAGGAGGAATCTTATTTGTTATTGGTTATCTCACACTTGTTCTTTTTGTAGTTAAGTTGTTCAATTGAGTTTAGCCCCTGAAAATGTTTTTTTTTTTATCTTGCCATCCCAGAAATAAGTCATTTTTTACCCTTTGACTTAGATTACTTTTAAAGTGTCTGAAGAGGGAGTTCAGAAGAATTCAATAGAGACTTTGAACTGCAGTGAGATTTTGTCATATGTTGTAGAAGTCTAGACAGGTTTTAAAGACCCACTCTGAGGAAATAGTGTTTTTTCATTAAAAATATCTTAAAATATTTTTAAATCTCGCTAAAAAAATGTGCTTTTAGCATACTGTTGGGGCATGTTTCTGCAGGTGAAACTTAAAATTGGATATTTTAACATTTCTTGGACTAGATCCATTAATGTCTTGGTTTTCCTCATCTTAGCTGCTATCTGACTCAAAATTGTAAGGCTGGATACCTCCAATATTCCTCTCCATTTTTGTTAGGTTGGGATTGTGAGGGGCTATAAGCTAGCAGGAGAACATATAAAATGACCTTTTTTTTTTTTATAGATGACAGGAAGGGGGGCGGGGTTGCACTGTAACGGCAATCCTACAATTCAGATGTCAATTTCTATTGGAATACAGCTTCTCTGCAAAAACTATGTACTATAAAACTACAGTTTTATAGCTAAATAATCAAAAATAAAAAGACCACTCGATTTTTAAACTCAGATCAAAAGATGATCAGTGTGTCTTTATTACACAGTCATTAAGAAATTAGGACATCCTCATAAAATATTTAGCTCTGTCTTAAAATGTTAATATATTAATTTCTAATATTATTTTAAAAAAATCTAACAAAGAAAGTGATTTAATAAGAATTTTACTAAAACATGGCTTATTCTAATTGAAGAAAGAAAGATCTATGCAAAAATTCATATTTTAATGGCGGTCAGAGTTTGGATCTTCTGCTTCTTATTGGCTATCTTTGCTCCTTTGGCTGAAACCTTGTCATTAAGTCACTTTTTTAGTGGCATCCACCAGTTCCTTTAATGTACCTTAATTGTGAAGTGTCTGAACTGAAACATAAGCAGAAATTACATTTCATAGACAGTTTTAAATGGGTTTAACAATGTTTTATTGTAAATTTATATCAATTGGATCAGTAGGTCATAAATGTGTATGCATCCAAATATGTGGGAAAATATACAGCCTTTTTAGAGGGTGTCCAATTTTTTCACGGCAGTATGGATAGGAAAAGTGTTTTAGTAGTCCAATTTACCTATTTATATACACTTACCAATTACAACTAACCAAATAGTTAGTTGTAATTGATTACTTTTATTAAATAAATAATGTTTTTTTATTCATTTGTTGCAAATTGTTAAGATGCTTTTTTAGAATGACTAAATAATGCACTGTTTATTAGTGGAAATGAACCAGCTGTTACTTTTTTAATGAATGAATTTAATGATAATGGCTCTGGGGTATGTGATCTAAATCAATATTGGAAAGATGTCTGTAACTCGTTAAATTCTTTGCTTAGAGTTCAAACTCCATTTGACTTTATTAACCTCGACCATGTTTACAGTTCTGGTTTAAAGGACAGACAAAAAGCTGCTGTAGGTTCTCCTAGCAACAAGTAAATAAACCTCCAAAAATTAGATAAACCCAGTTCCATCAACACTAAATAATTGGTTTGTAGCAATATACGAAAATCTTAAAATGGAAAAATTGACAGTTAAATTTCAGAAGGAAAAATTTTACCAAATTTGGTCTAAATTGATTAAAAAATATCCCTACAGTGCAGACTTTGAATGAGTTCCAATGTGTGTACTCCATGTTTGCATTTAATGTCTCCACAATTTACTTAAATTAAAGTAAAATTAAGGTAAAGTACCCACGTTATTTCCTTGCTCATGTTCCTGTTTAACTTGTTCTGTTATGTTATTTTAACTTATGTACAGCAAAAAGAAAACCTGAAAAGGACCCTTTCAAATACTTGTATTATGAACATTGTAAAGATGTTGTTCACCAAATCCTTTTCAAACAAAAAATATAATGAAAACAAAAAAAGAAGGATGTAGTGACATAAAAGACTTTACATGTCATTGTACAGATGACATTGAGGAGTTAAAAAAGTATTTATCTATGTTTATCAAAATATAAAATGAGTTCTAGTTTGTCTCATGCATGCCTGTGAACGTACAATGCTTTATTGTTAATCCCCGCCTCTGCAAATGTGGAAATTAATTAACATTTTTCTCACAGTTTAATTTTCAAGAATCGTGGCATTCCTCCTCCTACCGGGATATCCCGGTGCCCTCCCTGACTGGCTGCCTGCCGAACCGCCAGAGCCAACACTATACCCACAAGATGAGCAGCAATGAAATGCCTCACGCTAACGCTCTCTGCCACTTCCACATCGCTGCCAGCATCAACCCTGCAACAGGTCTGACTCCAGCAGTTGTTTCTCTATTGATCCCACTCACCAGCATCTTGCTCAGCTAACATGTGAATCACCTTTGAGCTGCGGGATCACGAGTTCTTCTCCAGAGAGGAAACGAAGACTGTACATTATATATACATTATTCATGGTGTGGTTGAGTCAAATCAAACTAATGTCAGAGGGCTTCACCTCTGCTCTTCTTTACTGCAGAAAGTAGTTTTTTTTTCCATTGCCTGCTGTAAGTTTTCCATCATACCGATGAACTTTTGTGCAGCTGTTGCATTTGTTTACTTCACTTATCTTTTAGCATGGACCATTGCAAACTGTGCTTGGCTTTCTTTTAGTTGCTTCTCTGTGTAATTGTTTGTTTTTGTTCTCATTCTTTTAAAATGTTTCACACACAACTTTTCTAGACATTCCTCTACTGCCCTCCATCTCCTCTCTGGGTGCTGTGAATGATGAGGAGCCAGGCGGTCCCTTTACTGTCCACTGGCTCAATAACAAGGAGCTTCATTTCACTCTATCCATGGAGGTCTTCCTGCAGCAGCTCAGAAGCACTTTGGACGAGCAAAACGAATGCTCAAATGAAGGTGCAGGACAAACGCTTCATTCATTTAATCGTTTTCAGGCATTTGAGATGTGGTTCATGATAATATACAAGCTAAATATGCAAATTAGACATGCTTCCATCATTTTCCAGAACCTGAAGATGAAGACACGTACGATGAAGAAGATGACCGTAGCAGTCCAAACGACCCCAAAGGACATGAAGGGGCGGAGCTTCCTGTAGCAGCTTTGGAGCACCAGGTCAACGTTTTGTTGGAGGAGTGGAATAAAGGGGCTGACATGCTGTTCAGTATACATCCCATGGATGGCTCGCTGTTGGTCTGGCACGTGGATTGGTTAGATGAATACCAACCGGGCATGTTCAGGCAAACTCAGGTACGCCACCTATCATGCTCTTTTGGACAAAAGCGATCTTTTATTTTAATAAATAAGGCAGAGGATGACCGTCGATCTGACGGTTACAATAGAAAAATATATAGTTTGGAGTGGATCTTTAAATATATGCACATCAAATGTAACTTTAAACACATTTCCTAGAGAATATAAAGTAAAATAACTGAAAATCTTATTGTTGTTATAATTTTGGAGTATACTGACGTCTCTGTTTCCCTCTTAGGTGTCATTTGTGTCCCGTATCCCTGTAGCATTTCCTACAGGTGATGCCATTTCCTTGAGTCACAGTGTGGTTATGTATGCCTGCAACAAAAACGTGGATCTGGCGATCCAGCATGGAAGACAGCGACCGCCGGGAACCTCATTATCCCAAACAAAGTCTACTCTGATAAGCTATGGATGCCAAGTAAAAGCTGCGAGCAGCAACAGTCTTCGATTGAGCATTTTCACTCCCAATGTGCTCATGATCTCCAAACACGACGACGGTTCTCTAAATCAGTGGGCTGTCAGCTTTGCAGAAGACTCTGCTTTCTCCACTGTGCTCAGCGTCTCCCACAAATCACGCTACTGTGGTCACCGTTTCCACCTCAATGAGCTGGCCTGTCACTCCTTACTCCCACTCCTCCTCACCACTTCACACCACAATGCCTTGAGGACACCAGAGGCGGAGAGCATCCTGACTCCTGCAGAGGAGAACCGAATTAGTGTTTCCCATTCCACGTCTCTGAATTGTGGGTCACGGCCCAGCCGAGTGTCCCTAGGTGGGGTTTCTCAGGATCCTAACGCAATCTACAGCGAACTGATTTTGTGGAGAGTGGACCCTGTCGGCCCGCTGTCTCTGTCAGGCGGGGTGTCAGAGCTTGCTAGAATAAATTCTCTTCATGCATCAGCGTTTGCTAATGTAGCCTGGCTGCCCACACTCATCCCCAGCAGCTGCCTTGGTGAGGAATATTAATATTGTTGTTTTTGTTGTTGTTGAAATGTCTGCCCTTCATGAATCCCAGCTTTATTTTATTTTGTTTAACAGCACTTTTTTCTGAACATAAAAATTGTCTGAATCTATCTTGTCCTGATTGATATCTGTTAGAAAAGGATATAAGCCACTAAATTCTAATCTTAAGTTTTGTTGAACTTCTCAACACAAGTGTTTCATATTTGCTTAGTGTATCAGAACGTATTCGTATTCTTTATTTATTAGTATTTTATTATTATTTATTTATTTTTATTATTTATTCAGAATGTATCCTTCTCTCTGCAGGTGTGTATTGTAACTCGCCCAGTGCCTGCTTTGTGGCGAGTGACGGTCAGTCTCTACGGCTGTATCAGGCCGTCATTGAAGCAAAGAAACTCCTGAGCGAGCTCTCCAACCCGGAGATTTCTGTGAGTCAGTTTACTAACCAGACGTATAAGCAGAAGTATGATTGAGGCAATAGTTGTTTTGAGATCTAAAATATTTTTTTAAATTTTCTTTTTCTGAAAGTTTATGACGTAGTTTCCCATCTTAGCATCAAGACAGAGTCTCTTGTTTTGTTGTTTTGTCTGTAACCAATGATCACTTTTGTTGTAGTGTTCCCTCGCAAAAAAAAAAAAACGTGCTTCACCTTTCACAGTCCCTGGAATTTTTTTGAAATGCCATATTCCATGTTTTTGGACACATTCTGTTTAGCTGTAGACCAGAGGTCTGCAATGGGAAGTTACCACAACCAGAATTTAAACATTAAAATCTTTGTTTTTGTCTCCACTCCTGTAGAGATATGTCGGGGAGGTTTTCAACATCATCAGCCAGCAGTCCACAGCTAAACCAGGCTGTATCATAGAGCTGGATGCCATCACAGACTTTGTAAGCATACTAAAAGAAAGACCTAAAATGGATTTTATTCATTATTTCTTACCCTTCAAATTTGACTCACTTTTTTTCCTTCTCCTCCTTGCCTAATTTACACATCACATAGCATGATACACAGGGTAGTAGACATGAGTTTCTGAAAGATCAACCTTTCAGAAACAAAAATGGATCCAAAGAGAGATCTTCTACTTCCCCTGGAGTATTTTATGTGTTTATTTTACTTTACTACAGTCTGTGAATCCTTCCACTAGATAAGACAAGCTCAGCACAGCAGTATGTTATGATGCATCTCATTTATCATTACAACACTTTCTTCTGCTGTTTACAGCAGGGGAAGGAGACCCAACTACTTCACGTCTTTGAAGAGAACCTGATCCTTGGCAGTTTGAGGACAGAAGGCCTACAAGAAACTCCTGATTCCATTTGTAATAGTCAATTTTATTTAAAAAAAAAAAGCAAGATTTTCATCTTCTACATAAGGAGCAATTTCATTGACTTGTTATTAATATGTTTTTTTTTTTTCAGTTTTCAGTGAGCCAGCATTCTCTGCACGCTTTTTTCTGGTGGTGGTGGAATTGACTCAAACAGGACGCTCACTCCTGCACATGTGGCAACTGCATCTCGCTGCTCTACCTGTCACACTAGGTAGTTACCTCTGGTTTAAAAAAGATTATAAGTTTATAGCTTGAAAACGTTTTAAAGAGCTGTCCTATTTTTCTATTATTGTTACTCCGGTTTTACAATCAACACATTGTAGAGGCTTTTTATTTGAGTTTATACAAACGTTGACATTAGTTAACATTAATTTTATGGATGTGAACTTCAAATGTGGTAATTAAAAATACTCCCAGAAACTATAAAAAGCTACATCAAGTTGCTTTGAAAAAAATGACAAAAACTTTTCTAACTGTATTTCAATGTATTTATTTCCCACAGAAGAAACACCAACTCCAAAGGATCTCACCACAACTTCTCCAATGTACAACTCCCAGTTCCTCTTTGACATCCCCAGTTCTCCAGTAATTCCCAGGCGTAAACCCTCCACCTACAACCTTCAGACTGCCTGTCGCCTCAGCCTCACAACACGAAAGCTGTTCAGCCAAGAACTGCCACTTCCTGCTGGAGTCAAGGCGATTAGTTTTACTCCTTCTGCAGGTATGAAACTGTTCAACTAATAAAAAACACAATGAGACAAAAATGTGTTGAGCTTGCGGTTACCATTATTAGTTATTGCTAGTGCTCCTCTGGTTCTTTTATTTAATAGAAATTAGCCATTCAGAGATTAAGTTTAAAGATAAAGTTCTAACAGCAAAACTTTATGTAGGACAGCAAAGAACGCCTCAAACAAAATGTCAAAATCTTCTAAGCCAAGTTTTTCCAAAGAGGGCCAGAATGTATGAAATCCAACCATTCAGTCTGATATTCTTTTAACTACTTCAATTAAATTAAATGCAAATTTGATGAACATTTTATTGCAATAGCATACTTGTTGCAGGAGCAAAAAAATGTCTAATCAAGAAGAAAACCATATAAAAACACCTCTGGAGCATAAGTTGCACTTTTGGGAGAAAACTCTGACGTTTCAGAACAAATTCGCCAAGCCGAGCATAATACTGTGTTCATCCTTTATTAGTCATTTATGACTTTAAAGCACATATTATCTTATTTTGTCCAGAGCTGCACTGAGGTGATCCGGTCTGGAACAGGCGTCTTTTATTTTGAAAGGAAATTATACAAGCTTCTATCAAACATAAAAAATAATTTTATGTCTTGAGAAAATGCTAATTTCTTTTTTAATTTCTGTTTTTATTCGTGCCACAAAAAAAGCACAATTCATATAAATTATTAAAAAATACATTGTAATGGAACAGCAGTATAAAAATAAGACTTTGCAGCTCTTACTAAGTTTTGATCAGAAGAAAACAAACCCAAACAAACCCTTTTACTGTTCGAGGTTGCAGACCCCTGCTCTAGTGCTTGTTAGCAGAAACAACCGCTAAAGGGAAACCAGTTGTTAGTGGGAAAATGACAAATATATGATCCTATTTATGTCTAAAAAAAACCCAGAAATTAACAAATAAGCCACTCTTGAGTATAAGTCACACCCCTGGCTGAACTATGAAAAAGAACTGCAACTTATGCTCCAGAAAATACGGTAGATCTAAATACATTTTTACTAAAGTTACTGTCAGTTTTTCTCACTGTTCATTCCCGGTTTGCTCGTCTCTTGACATTTAACTCCTTAAAAACTACCAGTTTCTTGGCATATTTGGCATATTTCACTTTATTTTCACTTCATAAAATATGCCAATTTCCCTTTTACCTGGAAGTGGTGTCTTCACTATCAGCCTTTCTCTTTTATTTATTACCTAAAATAATTCAGTTCCTGATGAGTCCAAATTTATAGTTTAGAAATGAGCTAGAAAGTGTCACAGAAGGATTGCATGACGAGTTGCAATAGGTTTACAGTAACGTACAACGTAATTTAACCAACAAAAATCAAGATAACTTAATAAAAACAAGTTTTACAAAATACTTGGGGCCACATATTATCGATTTTATGAAAGCAGCTTGGACATTTGAACGCGGGCCACATTTGGCTCACAGTCTGGACTTAACATGCCCACACTAAGCAAAACATCAGATAAAAGCAAATGTGAAAATACTTCATCTTAGGTGTTTACTGTTAATTTTAATCCCCTCTCTTCTCAGGTCATTTGAGTGCGTCGTGTTCTTTGCCAGCTGGCCGTGTGCCGTATCTTCTGGCTTCTTCCTGCTCGGATGGAAAAGTGCGCTTCTGGAAGTGCAGTGTTTCAGCACCAGAACCCACCAGCGCAGAAGACTTTATCTACCAGTGGGAGGAGTGGACTCTCCTGGTGGATGAAAGGCTTCCAAACTGCAGTGCAGTGAGCGTGCCTGGTCGCCCCATCAACGTGAGCTGCTGCCACACCGGACGAATCGCCGTCGCCTACCGCCAGACCTCAAACTCACCTCTGAACTCAACACCTCATTCAGGCTCGAATGGGCTACCGTGTTCTCCTCCCACCTTGGCATCTTCACCGTATGGATTCAGCAACAACACACGCACAAACCAAACTCCCAACATACAGCCAGTTCCAAGTCTTAGCGTCAGCCCTAACCCGGTAAAAGCAAGAGAACCACTGGTCTACATCAGCATCTTCCAATGTGACTCCACCGGTGGTTCACAGTGGATTCTAGAGCAGACTATAGTTTTGGACAGCGCTGATCCCACAGCTACCAGCCCTGCTGTTAAAGGTGCCAATCTCTCCAGTAATATCAACCTATCTGTGCCTACTGACAACTGTCTTGGCTCTGCAAATAGAACAATGGTTCATTTGGACTGGGTTTCCCAAGAAGACGGGTCACACGTCCTGACGGTTGGTATTGGGACAAAGATCTACATGTACGGCCGGCTGTCCGGGAAGCCTCCAGAACTGGTTCTGTCTTCTGATGCTAAAAGAGACCACAGTTTGGCTCGTCTAGTTTTGCTTCGCTCCGTCAGTCTGGTCTCCTCCGTTGACGGTTCATTACCAATCCCGGTTTCCCTCTCCTGGGTCCGAGATGGAATCCTGGTTGTGGGTATGGACTGTGAGATGCATGTATACTCCCAGTGGCAGCCGCCAGTACCTCCAAAACCTGCATTCACAACTTTCCAAGACACCGACATGAGCAGCAGCGTCTCCTCCATAGTGTCCGCCGTCAGACAGTTCCAGGAAGAGGGCATCACTTCCGCGGCACCTACACCTCTCCTGGCCCCTCCCAAAAAGGCCTTGACAAGATCAATGATGAGTCTGGCGCAGAAGCTCAGTGGGAAGAAAACGGTTTATGACCTGCCTGTAGAGATGGAGGATTCTGGGCTTTTTGAAGCAGCTCACCAGCTTTTTCCAACCTTACCTCAGTACCATCCTGTACAGTTACTGGAACTCATGGATCTAGGGAAGGTAAACAACAACTTTTACCCTCCAGAAAACACAGACAAAGCAGGACACATTTTCCCAAAGGATTCCTTTTATTTTTTGACGACTTTTCCTATTTTATGAAGATCTATCAGCGCATCAAAACATCTATTCAATTAAATTATGAGAATGTGACTTTAAGTAAATTACATGCCAGCATTATCTGATTCAGCTGCAGACATTCTTTACAGAACTCTGAAGCTTCTTGAAAAGATTTGCTTTATTTTATTTCTACCAAAATAGTCACTTAAAGACTTGTGAACTGGATTTGTCTGTTTGTAAACATGGATAATCATTTGAACATTTGAAAACTTTATATTAGTAGATATTACCTGACGAAAGGTTTGAAGTTTGTATTGTATAGATGATTAAATTCACATTTGTTACAGTTAAAAAGGCAATAGATTTATGATCATTTTCGTTTTTAAACAGGTCCACCGTGCCAAAGCGATCCTCTCCCACCTGGTCAAATGCATTGCTGGTGAAATTGTCACGCTAAAAGAGAGCACCATCAACCAAGAGAAACGCATTCGCTCTCGAACGATCAGCGTCGGAGGAAGCACGGCCAGAGATGAGAAGATCTTCAGCAAATCCGAAAGCTCCAGCCCTGACTATACAGAAATAAGCTCCGTGCCCCCCCTGCCCTTGTACGCTCTCCTGGCAGCTGATGAGGACACACCACAGCTAGGTGAGCGTGCAGTTTGTTAATTCAAGTAGAATACTGTTGGTGGTTTTAAAACTACAGAAGAATTAAGGTGAATCTTCCCTTTGTTTTTTAACATTTTGGTTAAAAGCTGCATATTTATGTATTAAAAGATGACGGAACTCTTTTAAAATCTATCAAAAATGGTTGAAGTGAGACTATAAGTTAAAAAAAAAGTATTAAATATGATTTACTGCATTGTTGCTGAAAAGTAAGAAAGAAGGAAGTTACTATTGTTGATGAGCTTTTTTCCTGTTGCAACACTCACTTTAAATTTTTTCCTCTTCCTGCTCTAATAAAAGCATTTATCTGCTTGTTTAGAAGTTGGAACAAACTTTTTTGATGAAAATGAATGGTTTGATATTTTATGACCTAAACACTAATCTTCCATTTGTTTTACTTTGTTTATCAATTATTAGTGATTTCAGACAGATTTGCATTTTGCTTCAGAGAACACATTTCCATCAGGTAAAACGAGCCAGCTCTGAATAGATGTCGAACGACATTCATGTAATTACTGACTCAAAGAAAACCTAATTCCAGGTGCTCTTTGATCTCAGATCTTTTGTTGACTTCACAGAACATAAAATCCCTTTGAAGAAAGAGAAAATGGGTCAAGTTTTTACGTTGCATTATCTTTGGGTTCAGATCACATCTTGAAGGGAGGGACCATTCTGGTTCTGGGAAGCCATACTCCTAGAAGATCACAAATCAGTGTTTCACAGGTTTTGGTGTTTACACCTCAACTCATCCTGTTGTCTCTGCTGACTAACTTATTTAAATGAGATCTTTTTTAGGCTATTATAATTTTAATGGACGTGTTTGTAGTCTAATGTGTCGAAAGCATAATGCATGAAATACTTAATAGTATCATAATTTATTTTGTCTTTCTTTTCAGAAAAAGGCGGCAGTGTGAGTGGGGATAGTGGGCATGGGTCCAGTCAGACGGATGCTTACGATGAACTCTTTCATACGCCCAATATTGTGGATCTGAACCCACTGAATGAGGACCAGGAAGAAACTGGGAATAAGGTACGTGATTAGTTTATGATTGTTACATGGACGGTTGTGAGAAGTGTGAGGTAAGTATGTGTCTGCTGCAGATACGAAATAAAATGGGTTGGATTTTATCCAACATGTAAATTATTTTATGAAATGGGTCACTATTTTTGTATTGGTTTTGAGCTACTTTACAGCAAGAGCAAAAAGATTAACATTTACAAAAAAGCAGTACCAGATTGTCTGTAAAAAGGAAATTCATTTACCCGGTAACCTAACAAAAGTGATTTCTGTTCATTTTCCTGAAATTGTCCATCTTCTCTTCCTGTAGGTCATCGACCTGTCAAAGTACAGTCCTACATATTTTGGACCGGAACATGCTCAGGTTCTCTCCAGCCATCTCCTCCACTCCAGCTTACCTGGACTAACTCGGATGGAGCAGATGTCGCTCATGGCGCTCGCCGACACCATTGCCACCACAAGCACAGACCTCAAGGATAATCAGGCAAAGAGCAAAGGTAAAAATCCACATTTTCATGCATGCTCTTAAAAAAGGAATTTGAAAAAGTCATTTTTTAGTACTAAGAGTTGGTTGTAATTAAACAGGAGGGGAGACTCTGGATGAGTGTGGCCTTAAGTTCTTGCTGGCTGTCAGACTCCACACCTTCCTTTCAACATCCCTGCCTCCAGCACATCGTGCACAGCTGCTTTGTCAAGGTATATGAATGGATTTTATAATAGTTTTTGTTGTTGAGCTTAATATTTTTGTTCTAGTGAGTAATCCACAAGAGCTACTCAATTTACAGAGATTTTATTCAGAATTAATCATTTATGGACCACGTTGCATGTCCCACACTTCTTGTTTAGACTAAAGTGTTAATTAAAGTGTAAAGCTATTATGGTTTACGGTCCCAGTTGTGAATACTTCACTGTATATTTATCACTATGTGTATTTATTAGTCTTAATTGCTGCAGTTCAGGTGAAATCTTTTTGCCCTATTTGTTGTGAGATGTAGTCTTAATCTCTATTTTAACCTTATCCAACTGACTGTGTTTTTCATATCGTTTTTTTTAGTCATTAATTTAATTCCTCGCTCACTTTTATTTGCAGGCTTGTCAACGTGTCATTACGCCTGGGCCTTCCACTCTGAAGCTGAGGAGGAATTACTGAACATGCTGCCCGCTATGCAGAAAGGAGAACCCACCTGGCCCGAGCTGCGCTCCATGGGTCTGGGCTGGTGGCTGCGCAGCACTGACAAGCTGCGCAGATGTATCGAAAAGGCAAGACGGTTCACGTCATAACAAAAAAAACAGGGCTGGGCTATCACTGCTAAAATACAGAATCAAATGTTATTTGTAGTCACATCTTTGAGCTTCAACTTGATTTATTTTTCTAATTTTCATTCAAAACGTGTTTTTTTTTTTTTTTTTTATGCAAAGCAGTTTTCACATGACAAGTTTTAATAGAACTTTCATTAAATGTATAATTTCTTACAATGAAAACAACTTAAAGCACATTTATTCTGTAAGAAATTACTTTTAAAGGAACAAAAATGCATTGATTAATTTATATAATATTAAAATAAAGATTTATACGATATTATTTTTTTTTTATTCTTCCAACCTTTCCTTAAAGTAATTAAAGTAGTTATAAATTTTCTTTTTTAATCTACTATTTGCTATACTTGTATTATTATTCTTTTTTTAACAAATTAATTCATTTTAAAATTGTTTGCAGGTTGTTGGTATCAGATGTTGGCCAAATATAGAATTTATTAGAGTAAATTGAATATTTTTTATCTTTTGGAGCGACACACTGAACTGGTTCTGGTCCAAATTTTCAAATTTATGTGAAACAGAGCTGCAGCATAATGTTTAACCGCAACCTCACAGCTGATTGGTTGTTGGTGTGTGAAACACTTTGTACTTGAACTGATTACTCCTTTTAGAAATGATATGCTCATGATCAGGTGTTTCAAATATACCTTTATGAGGTTGCTTTAAAAAGGATTAACATCAGAGGACGTGATGTTTACGTGTCGTTTCTGCTCTCTTCTCTTCTGTCAGGTTGCCAAGGCTGCTTTTCAGAAAAGCAATGATCCTCTGGATGCAGCTATTTTTTATCTGGCTCTGAAAAAGAAGGCAGTGGTTTGGGGACTCTATAGGTAGGCATAAATGACAAACCTTGTTCTGTCAGATTCCTGAACACCTGAGACATTGTTTGCCGTTTGATTGTCATTCTTCGCAGGTCTCAGAAGAATGTGAAAATGACAGAGTTTTTCCGAAACAACTTCAGTGAGGACAGGTGGAGGAAAGCAGCACTAAAAAACGCTTTCTCTCTGCTGGGGAAACAGCGGTTCCAGCATTCTGCAGCCTTTTTTCTATTGGCCGGCTCCCTGAAGGATGCTGTGGAGGCAAGTACAAACAGTGGGAAAAAGTCCTTTAAGAGAGAAATATTCTTTCATCTGCACTGCTACTGTCTCACCTGTTCGATTTTATTGATCTGTTGTAGAAATGAGGGAAGTACCATTAGTGAACTATGAGGTTCTAATCAGGATTTTGGATTTCTTATTATAATGTATTGTTTGTGTTTTTAGAGAAAAATAGGTTAATCTAAAATCCAAATATCTTGAGCAACACTTATATTGGGTTCTCTTTACTAAACTAAACCACTTTAGTTAATCCCCAGAAGCTTCCTTATCCTACAGTTTTATGACATTTCTCTCAAATATTACTTACTGTTTGGTGGTTTGTCTTTTACTTAATCTGTTGCTGTAAAATGTTTACATTTCCCTCTCTGCTCTACCTTTAAAGTTCCACTACAACCATATTTTGTTTTCTTTTGTGAAATCATTTCAAGTGTTTCTTTTATTTATGATTATACAATTTTTAGCCTAATCAAAAAGCCTCTGTCGTTTTTTTTTTTTTTTTAAACAAATTCTCTGCAGTGCAGCAGCTTATTAGAAATTTGCCTCTGAGTTGTGGGTGGGGTTGAAGTTAGCTCCACTAATTTCCCATCAGGTCTTTGTTTACACTTTCTTTAGCTAGCTTATAGCAAAGGCCAAAGCTAAAATTAGCGTCACAAAATGTCGAGCAAAATCAGAGGTTTCCAGCTGTACAGTTTTGAGCCGATTAGCAGCTCAGACAAGGAAAATGAAGATGTTAATGGATCTATTTGTCTGCAAGTGGATGCATCAGAATTGTAGTGGCGAAGGGAGACTGTTGCTGCGTCACAAACTAAAACTTTTTCAAACCGCAAGTTTTCATCTGCTTCTAATCCATCACGATTTGGATAAAAAAATAATCCTCATAGAAGCAGTTTTAATATTAAATTATTTTATGTATGTCCTCCATCATGAGAAAAATAAAATGCTACAAGAACATGTTAAAAACACCAAAAAGGCAATCGTCAAGACCCATTTTGTTTTTTCAAACAGCATTTTTGTTCATTTGCTCCAGATTCACAATGATTACCATAAAGAAATACTCAGAAATGCCATTTTAAACGCAACTTCCTTAATACCAGTCCTTCGTCTTTAAAAAAATCCCACAAGAACATGTTAAAAACTCCAAAGTAGGATTTTCCTCGTAATGGGCTTGTCAGTGGGGAAAAAAACAGGGATCACTATATTTCTTCAGGTTAGTTTTTTAGATTAAAATAACTGCCATCTTTTCAGGTTATAGGCTAATAAAAGTAAAACTCAATATTCAAAGGGGGGCTAACACTAATCCCCTGATTAATAATTTCTTTATAAAGGTTATTTCTGCTCAGATAATCCCCTTGGCATAGAGTCTCATTATTAATCTGCATGAGTAACTCAAATCTCTGTTAGCATTTTATGGAAATGAGCATTGCCCGGGCGTAAGGCTATCATTGACTTTGCTCAGTCTCTTTTGGCTGGAAGGTTTGCTCATTAAAATGCGTCTCACACCTTATCCGCTCGGAGCCTCCTCAGCAAGTTGAGTTTCCTGCGCTTTTGTTCAAATTCAGTTATGCTAATAGTTTTTGGAATCTAGTTTTGTTCCCTTTCGGCAAAGCACGAATGCTTTATTGTACTGTGGACAAATGATCCTCAAACTTACTCTGTGTGTATCGGAAGTAAATGTTTTCCTTTTTCAGGTGTGCTTGGAGAAAATGCAGGATCTGCAACTGGCCCTGGTGATCTCTAGGTTGTACGAGTCTGAGTTTGAAACTTCATCCACCTACAAAAAGATCCTTCAGAGGCATGTTTTGGGCCAAGACAAACAGGTAGGCACTTGATTGTGTTTGTAAAGATTTATGTTGCTGACTTGAGGAGCTATCGATTTTTGTTTTTAGAAAAAAATTGTTTTCATTTAACTGACTGATGTTCTGTCAATACTTCATTTAGGAATGAAGAACTGAAAAAAAGCCGTTGATTATATGCTTTATTTTCCAGATTCCTACCCATCCGGATCCTTTCTTGCGGAGCATAGCCTACTGGGTGTTGGAGGACTACAGCAGAGCCTTGGACACTCTGATTGAGCAGCCATCGAACCTGAAAAGCTCTGGATCCTCTCAGATCAAATGTGACACTGGTACGAGGGCTACTTCTTTTATTTTGTTAGTGTGGACATGTTCACGTCTTTCCTAAAATTCTGGAAAACCTATGATTTTACCTCTGCTGCTCTTCTTTAGTAGTTTTACTTTCCTTTTTTATTTTGTACTTTAGAGGTTACAGCACCTGTTCATATTCAGTTCAGATAGGTAGCTGTATTTCTCATTTTTATGGTTACTTTCACAGTAGATCAGACTACAGACGCAGACGATGGAACACGTGAAACACAGCAGAACAATATTTCCTATCCAACTGTATATTTCCTATTGTATTGGAATTTTTCGTTATGTTTTTCTGTCACACTGTGATTTCTGTGAAAAAATCAAATCATTATTTTGTGTTACACTTATTAAGAGGCAGACCAGTGAGAGGCTTTGTTTAGGGATTCAGTTTGTAAGCCCACTTGTTAGACTTTTTATTGATCTAGTAAACTTTCTTTTTTTATTCTGTTTTATTTGTCTGTTTCTCAGTTGATCTTTTTTCAGTGTTTGTTTTTTATTTTTCTTCTGTTACTTTTATTTTGTCTGTCTTGTTTAGCTTCACATTTTTCATCTAATTTTCTCTTTCTTTTACTCTTTCATTCCCTTTTCTCATTGAGATATTCTGTTTCTGTCTAGTTTATGTATTTTTCACATTTTTTTTTCTATTCGTTTCTCTTTCCTTTTTACTGGTAAATTCATCCCAGCTAACAGACATTATAAAGCTGTAGAAAATATTCATCCAAAAATGTTCACGAAACACATTCATAGATACAGAGGCTCTGAAAGGCTTCATTTGGAAGAGTAAATATCTAAAAATCCAGCACAAAAAGACTGTCCTGTTGACAGCAGTTCCGACCGGAGCGGCTGCATGTTAACTTCAGCTGTTTCTCCATGTTCTATATGTAAACCAGTCATCATGAATTATTGCTGTTGGTAAAGCGTCGCTTTAGAAACTGGAAACACACACTTAAATGCAAACTCAATTTGTACACGAGTTTACTTAAAGCTTCACTGGTTCCAGATAAACATCCCTTTGCCACATGTTTCATAAATTATGTTGTCAAATCACACTTGCTTGCAGAGGAAATGACATTAACTTCAAGAAGACTTAAAAAACTCCTCTGCTTCAAAGAAAAATTTGCTCTTCTTCTCCTAGATTTTCAGTTCAAAGTTTTATATTGACATTGACATAATTGGATAAGAAAAAGATCTTGTTGTTTTCCTTCTAGACTTTGTGCTCTTAAGCTTTTTAGCTCATAGCTTCAGTCTAAATTTCCATTTGTGAGACATTTTATATTTAGACCAGTTTTTGATCCATTAGTTCAAATTTGTGCTTTTATTTGATCCAGTCAAAGCAGGAAGTAAGATATCTGTCTGTCTCTTACAGATTCCTCTTCAAAGCCTTTGTGTAACCCAGAGGTTTTTAACTTTTACATCTACCTCCGAACACATCCACTTCTCCTTCGCCGCCACTTTGCCTCTTCTGACAGGGCTAAAGTCGGCCTGACCACTGAAGGTCGCAGGGCGGACTCCATCAGTCTGGACGAGAGGAGGCTGTTTTTCACCACTGCGTACGCCCACCTCCAAACTGGATGTCCCATGCTAGCACTCGAAGTCCTGTCGAAGATGCCCAAAGTCCACAAACATTCCAAACTCCCCAACCAAGACGACACCAGTATTTCAGGTGAGCTCAGTAAGAATGGACCAGCGTCTGACCCGGACTGGTCCCAGTCGGCTCTGAACGGCTTCGATTCGGCCGGGAACAGCTTATCCAACAGCCAGTCCGACTCCCTGTTGAGTTTCGACTGGAGCCAGCCATCGCTGAACCTTCCAGATGAGCCGCTGGAACTCAAGTGGGACAGTGACAAAGACGATGAGGATGAAGATGGAGATGAAGAGCCACAAGCGGCAAAAGAAGGGAAAGACGGCAAAACTACTGACAACAGTGTTTTCCAAGACATTCACAGCGCTTTTCCAGCGGGTATGGAAACCTCGAGGCAGAGCGACCTCAAAGACGAGGATGATTGCATTGTTCCATCTGATGACATTTTAGTGTGTCAGCTTAAGTTCACCGCCTGCTTGAAGATAATGACCAATGAGCTGCGCACCCTGTCAACGGGGTATGAACTGGAAGGAGGGAAGCTGCGTTACCAGCTGTGCCAGTGGTTGGAAAGAGAGGTACAAAAGTGAAATTCTGTTATTGATTAAAAAAAAAATATTAATGCAATTTGTATAGTAAAAATATGACATTTTTGGTTGACATTATTTTGGCTTTTTTTTTTTTTTACCTTCAGCGTTTGTCTCTTTGTTTCCAGTGCAGGAATGATAGATTATTTAAATGTGAGGTGAAATTCTGTGCTTTTTCTCAGGTGCTGGCTCTACAGCGGTGTTGCAGCTACAAGCCTTGCCTGCCGAAAGCGTCTTTCCAGGATGATCAATCTGTTTCTGGATTAGTGGAAGAGGATCAGGTGGGTGTTGATACCCGGCTTGTTGCTGTAGCAAAAAAGACAAAAAAAGGAAGAGCAAAACAACATTTTGTGGATCAGAAAAACTTAAAGTTTTGTGAAACATTCTTTTTGTTGTTGTTCTAAAACCTTTCATTCCCTTTTCATTTTTATATCATATTTTTTGCAGAGCAGACTATTGTCCTCTGGCTTTAAAACAATTATTTTCACACCACTCTGGGGCTTTTGTTGAATACCAACCAGCTGGACAACCGTGCCATGATTATAGAAAAACATACTTTATTTCCACAAGAGTAATGAAGCCTGTAATGTTTTTCAGCCCCAGAGCCCCCATGCTGATAACCACAGGAGCAGAAGACAGTGGCTGCAGAGTAACCAGCCTTTATTGAGGATGTTTCTGAGCTACTGCAGCCTGCACGGCTCCCACGGTGGAGGACTGGCTTCGGTACGCATGGAGCTCATATTGCTGCTTCAGGAGTCCCACCAGGTAAATAAACCATGTGCAGATACTCACCGCGGGCAGCTAAGAAACTGAGGGAAAGATTGATTTCAGCATGTATTTTGGAAAAGCTGAATTAACTTGCTGGTTATTAAAAATGTCTGGTTGTTTTTAATGCCACTGAGCTGCAGCGTCCGTGCTGTTTTCAGTCACTTCTATACACCTGGGCTCATAGCAGCCAGCTTTAAGCCTCCGCTCCATCTATTTTTAAACTGGTGTTACAATTCTGCGTTGCAGACTTCAAAAAAAGGAAAGCAAATGTAGCACCATTTAAAAGTCTTGGTGGAATTTTCTGATTTATGTAGCTGCAAACACAAATCCATGTTAAGTTTGGAGGTTGATGGCTTCAGCAGTTTCCAAAAAACCCAAATGTTTTTGTTGTTCTTATTTTTTTTTCATACCTGTCTACAATTCTCATGGGGATAAAGACAAATGGAATGTTTGTGACTTCCAATAATGAAAAAATTTAATGTTTAAAGACCTACTACAATTTAAATAGTTTTAAAATCTTTACGTGTTCTAAAAATATGCAGCCTTGATTCCTGCATTAATGCAATTATGTGATCTAATGATATTCAATGATTATTACATAATGGTTACCTAAAGTGTGAATCATTAATGTTTACTGAGAATATGAAGGAACTCTTTCAGTGGATAATCAATAAGCTCTCTACTGTCACTTGAAAACTTGATCTGCAGTGTGTAGAGAGGATTCTTGGACTAATATGAAATTGTATTCTGATGATAATCAATGAGTATTACAAATCTGTGGGATTTTTGTTACTGTTTACTGAAATAATAAAAAAATTTCTGAGATTAATCAACAATCAATAATTACTCAGTTTTGTTACTTAAAAAAATATGCACTTGATCTGATCACAACCGGATTACGAAAACTATGCAAAACTATAAAATGAGGAAACAAGTAGGGGTGGGATTATATGTTTGCTTCTTTCCACTCCTTTTCAAGCAGTAAATCAAATGTTACTTGACTTTAGTTAATAAGTTTGAAAAATCTGTTTTTTTGTTTTGTATTGTCTACAATTTATGCAATCAATTAATCAATCAAAAGACCACTGGGAACAATTTTACAATACAAATAAATATAGTTGGAGTGGGAAGTTTAAATTAAAAAAAAAAAAAAACAGTGTGCATGGATAGTTATGAGCAATATGATCTCGGTCAACACTGCTTTAGTTGAGCAGCTTTTTTGCACATGTGTGTAGAGATCCTCCAAATGATCAGATGTAAAATTCTCTTTGAAAGTGTTCATACTGAGCGGATGAGCAGCAAAGCACACATGAAAGACAGAAGTTAGGCCATCCGAGTGTCACAGTTTCCCTAGATGGACAGCGAGACTCTCGGGCATGGTGACTGTACTCTGGTGGTTGTTTGTGCACCTACAGCAGAGAGCTGGCAGCTTGTGTTGAAGCTTGCAGCTCTAGGAGGAGGTTTAGCCTTAGGCTTAAAAAAAAAGAATTGTTCTGAGAGGTAAACAACTCCAAGGTCCAACAGGGGAATTTGCTCAAAGTTGGCAGTAAGTGGACCCTGGTGGTCTATACTGCTCTCCTCCTTTTTGTTAAAAAGTTCACAGTTGTGAAATGTTTTGATGGTTGTCGAGTATTTTTGTGTGTTTGTTTCCTTTATCCTGACTTTAAACAGTGTAAAAAGTTTCTGTTAGGTAGGTTAGTGACAGCATTTTTTATTCAGGAGTAAGTTACAGACACACTTTCCTTCCACTGCTGCTCCTTTTCCGCTCCTCATTTGTCAGTCAAATCCTTGATGATATTTCTGCCAGTTGCCTCATTTCTGTTCCGTTCATTCTGTTCACTTAAAGAACAGCAAAAGTTCAACTCACTTCTTCCTAGTTTTTTTATGTCTGCAAGTTGACTACATATTAAAGATTAGACATGAAGATCTTTTAGTGACATTTGTTTGCTAACATATTTATTTATTAAAGTTTGCATGTCTTTTTTTTACATGATAAAGGTTTGTTGTGAGGATGATCCGACCTCTTTGATTTTCCTCCACAGGACGACTATCTCAAGTCAGTGAAGCCTCTGGGTTCTCAGCAAACGTCCATCCCTCTTCTTATGGCTTGTACTGCCAATGTAAAGACGGTGGTGGCTAATCCTATAGTATACCTGACCAACCTGGCACATGACATCTTGCAGACCATCAATGCGCTGGACTCCCCTCCACATCCTGACGTTGTTAACAATGAGGTCAGAAAAGATGCTGAATCTTGTAATGCTAACAAAAATGTGAAATAATAAGTAGATCATTTTAAGCAGAACTGTTCAAATCTGAAAAACAAAAGCATTTTACATTTAATGGAACTGTATGTTTCAGTTTAAAGGCTTTTTTTCTTTTATTTCAGATCTATGTGATGCACACTCTGGCTGCTTCCTTGTCCGCCTGCATATATCAGTGTCTTTGTGATGGACATACATACAGGTAAATACCTGTGCAATAAATGCAATACTGTCACCTGTTGGGCTACATTTTGCATCCTAAAACTCTAATATTTCAGAACATTTAAACAATTGCAACAAAGAATTAAGAGTAATGCAAAAGGAAAAAAGTTCAATATCTACTTTTACAGTCACTGACAACAATTCATGTTTCATAAAGTATTAGAAAAACTTGTAATGATGCTAAATGAGTAAACTTTTAAAAGTAAACCTTTAAACCTGTATTTTAGTTGTGGAAATGTTCTGATTGAAAAAAGTATCTGTATAGCAGTCAGTTTTGATTGCAGCG
Organism: Oryzias melastigma; assembly: GCF_002922805.2. Taxonomy (NCBI): domain Eukaryota; kingdom Metazoa; phylum Chordata; class Actinopteri; order Beloniformes; family Adrianichthyidae; genus Oryzias; species Oryzias melastigma. The sequence continues at coordinate 8,450,393 of NC_050520.1, forward strand.
ATTCTCCTCTAAAAATACACACAGGATGTTTTTGTGCAGCAACGTTCATTTCCATCAAACAAGCGGTGGAAATGTAACCTAGAAGCAGCAAAATGTGTCAGAACTGAAAGATGATGGTGACGACTGCAGTTAAGGCTAGATGTGATTTTCTTTTGTCGCTGAGTGTGATAAAATCATTTTATTACAGGGCATTAAAAGAACATTTGATGCTAATCTATTATAGTTAAATATAAAATAGAATTATGTGGTTCATAAAAATGCACTTTTAGGTGCAGTTTATAGAGTAATCTAACCAAAGTGGCATAAAAAGATTTATGTAACCAGGCTGTAAATATATTTATTTATGTTATAATGCTGGACTGCTTAATATGGAGTGAATGGGATCATAAGCTGGACATGTCTATATACAGTTTTGTTTTTCAAACCTTGTATGATTTATGGTTTTGTTTTTTTTTTATTTTATTTATCTAATCAGGCTCAATTTTCTTTATTAAAAAGCTCAAACTCTTTATTTATTTAAGTCATATTCAGTGGTCCTTCGCTATATTATGGTTTTGCTATTTTTTGGATTTTTTTTTTCTCCAGTGCAATTTTGTATGTTTTTTAAAAATATTTTTTACAGCACATTGCACACAGTGGCAGACTTAGCAGTTTTGTGGCCCCAGGCGAGCAATAACATGGGGCACTCTTCAGTGGTTGTATTAATAATTTATTTAAAAATAAATGGTCCATCAAATTACTTCTTCACTGCTCCACTTTTATACATTGTCAAAAGTGAAATCACATTCAAATGTTAAAGAATTTTATTTTGTAGATATGTCTAATGGAATAGTCCATTGCTACACAGAGCCGAGGACAAAACACGTTCACATGATCAGTCTTGTGTCATTTCGGTGATTTGGGTTTTTTATGGCAGAGTTAAATAATATTAGACATTATTCTAGAGCTTCACCTACCTTTGCCTAATGGTAAATCCGCGCCTGCCTGTACAGAATGTGTTCAGCTTGTCAAATTCGCATAAATCTTCCACTGTGAGCAGAATGTTGTTTTCATTCTCTAATACTGGATTTATTTTTCTATGAAGGTTTGAACTTTGACAGTTTAAACAAGAAAGAAAAGTTTGAAAAAGTTATTATGCTATGATTTTAGGGATCTAAGTCTGATACTCCAGCACGTTTTAAAGATACTGTTAAATTTGCAAAATAAAAACTAAAGTTTTAACTTAAGCTGATGATGGCCTTTGCAACCTTTATCGCATATCTAGTGCCGTAACCTGATTTAAGGTGTAGATAAGGAATTACTGATTAATAACTACAAATCTAATCAAAAGTTGTATTTTGCTCATGTGGAATATGAATTATAAAAGCTGCAAAGATGCAGTTTGTCATTCTGATTGTACATGCTTAATTAGACTGTTGGTTCCTGCAGATTTTTTTTTTTTTTTTGCATTGTTTATTTAAGACCCTGATGTTTTATAAGTTCCAATCAGTTTGACAACAGCACAGAAGGATTCAGACTTCAGAGAAGAGAATGTGCATGCTTACTTATTTATATTTTGGAGCTTTTGGCGTACAGCTGTGCTGCTCGGAGTTGGTGTCACGCCTCTGCCACGTTGCCTCTTGATGGGTTGTTTGAACTCTTGCTTTATCAAACTGGGACATTAGGACACCAGGGTGTAGCTTCAAAGACAAAGTCTATTAACAGATTGTGTTATTTTCTTTTTAATCAAAAAGATGCCTTCTTTACTCTGTTTAAATTCTCCACGCTTGTTACTAAAACCTGATAAGAGGACGTCCTTTACTTTCAAATGCCCCTCACATGAACAGCAAAGGGATTAAACAGCAGTCTGTCACCTGCTGTTGAGACTTTAATGGTTAAGAAATCTCTTTCCTATTTCATTTGTTTAACTTTGGCAATTATGATATGAAATGTTATAATTTTTTTCTTCATTTCATCCTTTTCTAAAACCCAAAAGCCTTTATTCTCTCAGTCTTTCAAGTCTACTCTGCTTTGGGACCCACATTAATCTTACTTTAATTAGGTCAATTATTAAAATAAATGTTATATTCATAAATGGCTTAGAAGACTTAAATATACAGTGTCTATGCTTAATATTTAGATGAATAATTTAAAAGTATTCAATTCCAAAATACAGAATAAATACCTAAATTTATATTTTACTTTGTGTTGTTTTTAAGTTTTTGGATAATTCCTAATTGTATCTCAATGTTTAATATATAAGAATGCAGCACATTTTACCATATAACTAAATTTATACTAGTAATATTTCTTATTGGCCAGTCTTTTAGTTGTCTTCTTATCACTTATGGCCCTCTTGATGCATTTAGATGGTTATGTTGGCTTTAAAGATGTTTTGTATGACAAAAAAGCAATATTTTCCTTTTTTTTTTTGCACAAGTCAGGTGTTCATACAGAAACAAAATTAATAACATCTGAGTAATCATTTGCCTAAATGTTAAATTATGCCAAATTCAGACAACTATTTAGAAAAAAATTCCATGTTTGGCTTAAATTCTGTAACTGCAGTCAATCTGCCTTCTGTTTACATGCACTGCCGGTACATATTATTGCTGAAATCATGTTACTACCAAACAACTGTAGGTACATAAAAGTGTGAATCTCTGTGGGGGGTGGATTAAAGATGGCCTGAAGAACAGTGACTGCAGCTTCGTTTGAGCGCCGTCTCCTTTTAACTTTAGGAATCGTTTCAAGAAAAAGCAATTAAGGATTTTCCACAGGAATTGAAAGGAGAACTAGAGACCTAATAGACTCCCTGGTGGCTGAACCAACGCATAATGTTCCCGTCCAACATGAGGTTTTATTTCTGACATTCAGGGGTTTAAAAGCAGCTTGATGTGACAGCTTGTCTGCTGTTGTTTCCTTCATGATTAGGTGCTTCTTCTTTGTTTCTGAGCAGCACAGCAGGCAGAGATTCTAAGGTGCTCTATGTTTTGGCAGATCGCAGCATGACAACATGTCTATGAAAACCCATAATTTATAATAAAAGTAAAAACTCTTTAAATGAGGGATTTCTAGATAACTATCAAAATGACACAAGCCAGGTGTTTTATGTATTTTTTTATTTCTAACAAATGTAAGCTAATTTGTGATTGGGTTCTTTTCCCTGTTATTTCCAAAGCCATGTGAACCACTTCACCGGGACTGTTTATCAGAGCGTTTTGCTGTCTCAGAAGCAGCTGCTCAGAGCTGTCAGCACGGATGAGTCTGCTCAACCTAACACTTCTCCTGCTCAGTGGCCAGGTAAGTCAAGACGCATCTTTTGCTTGATTGAAGAGAACAGATCAAGGAACACAGACCCTCTTTCTACCCGCTACTGATGGATTTCCTGTCTGTGTTTGCATTGGTCAAAAGTCATTTTGTTCATAAACAAAGGCAGTGTTTATTACTATTATCTCTCTTGCTCCAGCTTGTTATTTTTGCGAATGGTTCTTCATTTTCAGATGCGAATTTAGGCAGATTTATGATCTTTGGTATAATAAGTTTAAATGCATTAAAGCATTAAAATATTTTCAATCACTACCATTATAAATGTGTGTGTATATATATATATATATATATATGGGCAAGATGCACATTTTTTTGACAGGACCTTTCTTATATTTCAAAAATGTAAAAAAAATCAAATATTAGTAAAATATATAGAAAAAACTTAAGTAAAAGCTGGAGGTATTGTTAGTGATTAGTAATTACAGGCAGTAATTATTAATGTAACTCATAACTTTTGGATTGAGGGATGAAATCTAACTAAAAAAAGTCAGTTTGACAGCTAAGAAAAGTATCAAAAGAAATTTAGAATCAGGTCCCTTTAAAGTTCCACTCAAACACATTTTTTTATCTTCTATAAATTACTTCTAAGTGGTATTTTAATAATGATTGTGCAGTTTTTAGCCAAAATCAAATGGCTTGTGATAATTTTTTAAGACATTTTCTGCAGAGCAGCAGGAGTTGATAAAACTGTTTTGGCGTGCCAATAAAATCAGAAGGGCTTTATTTTGAAGCACTTCCTGTTTTGACGTTCCTCCCCCTTCCTCTTGCTTTCAGGTATTGCGTCTCTCATTCGTCTGCTGAACTCGGCAGGTGAGGACAGCCAGCCGGGCTTGGCCGTGCTGCTGTGTGAGATTCTGACTGCAGTCTACCTGAGTCTTTTCGTTCACGGCATGGCGACTCACTCCAGCAACGAGCTGTTTCGCATCGTGACCCATCCGCTCCACAGCAAGCTGTGGGTGAGCGTTTTTGGGGGAGGAGCCCGAATTCCAGTCATAGGAAAATCCAGCAGTCCAGCTAGAACACCTCCACCAGGTATGGACGTGTTTGTCATGAAATCTGAGTGAATGAAACGCTTAACTCGCCTCTCTTTCTCTACAGCCTCTCCAAGTGGCTCAGAGAAGAAGACCAGGCGTTTCCGGCTTCTCTCATCTCGCGGTGGATCAAAGGAAGAGTCCGGGATTGAGCGAGAAGGCCCATCCAGTCCCAAATTTGGTTCTGTTGTGGAACACGGAGTCACCTCTGTCTTTAAGGATCAGTTTGTTCCTCCAGATCTCAGCATTTGGGATTACTTTATTGCTAAGGTCATACATCAAAAGAAAAACCTTTCTAGTAGAGACTTATCTTGTATTTTTACCACATAAACATTTCTATCGGGTGAATTTTTTTAAGAAATAACGCTATAATATAAAAATATTTAGTTTTTCCGTTTTTCTTTTCAGCCTGTGCTGTCACCATTAGAAAACCGGGTTGAATATGACTCAGAGGAAAGCCTGAGCAGCCAAGAAGAGGACGATGATGATGACGAATGTGATGATGTGTTTGAGCCCAGCTCTCCACAGAAAGAGCACGCAAATAATAATTCATACAGGTAAGTGGACATTAGGGATGTCCAGACCCTGTCATGTTGTTTCAGACTCAACTAAATTCGGACGTTGCATTCCGATCAGGGATTGGATATTTGTTTTTCTCAGTATTATGATCAAAGCTTATTATTACAGACAGATACTCGACTTGAAGGCTGCAAATCATTAATGGTTTAAGACATTTTATTTCCGTAAACAACAGTAGAATACGGCACTGTTTGGAGCAGGAGGCGCAGAAAAAGAGTTTTGTAAAGTTAGCAAGGTATTCACAAATTCAGACTTTTGGGCTCAAAATTATTTTGATAAACATTTAAAATTGACAACTATTGTTTTTGTACCTCAAAAAAGGCAGAAAAAGATGTGATTTTTGTTTCTTTTTCATGAAAATAGGGGTCTCCTGTGCTGACAGTGAAACAGCTTCCAAGGGACTGTCCACAAAGTGCAATTTCTGGAAAAACTTGAGCAAAAAAAATTATATTCTCTCAAAAATAACCAAGACAATTGAATGGCTTCATGGATATGAACTAGTCATGAATACTCGTCCTAATTCATGCTACAATAAAAGTTTTAGAAGGGAGTAATTTTTAAGAATTTTTAATTGAGATGAATTATATATGATCAAAAATGTTCAATAGTTCTGAAGATGCTAAAACTATCACCAAACTTTCTCACACAAATAATTATCACCTATTTTTACCAGTTAATAGTTGACCATCTTTTCTAGTTGACTTATTTCTACTTGATAGTTCAAACTACTTTACAGAAATGGTCTGTTTAAGTATTAAATGGTAAAATAAAGTTAATGCCCCATTAGTTGTCACGTACCTAGGTATGGGAAATTTGTACTCCACATTTGACCCCTGGGGGAGCGGTGAGCTGCAGACACAGCCGCCCTTGAGAACCATTTGGTGGATTATCCCCCCCAATCTAACCAATGCTGAGTCAAGCAGGGAGACACTGGGTCCCGTTTTTAGTCTATGGTATGACTCGGCCTGGATTTGAACTCAGGACCTTCCGGTCTCAGGGCGGACACTCTACCACAAGCCCAATGAGCTGGTTTAATAGGGGAAAAACCTGGATCTAGATCTAATTTCACATTTGCTCATTTTTTAAATGTGTTATAAAAGAATAGGTTTGGACTCTATATTGACAGATTCTCAAAATAAAATGAATCTGAAACAAATCGGAGCCCAAAAAAACTTAATTTGGACATGGATGTGAACTTTATATATTTGTGGTTCTTAGTGTTTAACTCTTTGACGTCAGAACCGTTACCCCAACAGCAGTTTAACACACACTCTTTGAACCACAGAAATTCTTCAACTTTATCTGTCAGAAATGGACGCTTTTCTCTACTTCACAATGACCTGGTTTACGTTACTTGAGAAAACGGTTGAAGACTTATCTCTGATAAGCTCTGTTAAGCTCTGATGTTTTAAGGGTTTAATAAAATTTCTTTAATTTGTGTTGCTAAAAACAAAACTTACGTTTTTATTTCCTGTATCTTTCTCTTCAAAAAAGCTAATTAATGATCCGTTTCCTTCCAGCTGGTGTTTGATGCGTCTGGCCATGGTTCAGCTGGTCTTGGTCAACCTCAAGTCCTTTTACCCAATGGCAGGATATGATCTGTTGGGTAAACAATAAAAATACACACCCATCACGCTAACATCTTTAATGCAGATGAGCGCTGCCCTACTTTTCCTCACCATTGCTGTCTCCTCGTTTCTGTGTATTGCTTTTTTCCTGACACAGATTTGCCCGTGGCCTCCCCTCTATGTCACGCTGTGCTGAAGACTCTGCAGCGCTGGGAGCAGGTGCTGCAGAAGAGACTGGAGATCTTCGGGGGCCCCCCACCCAAATACATCTCCACCCACCTTCAAGATGAGAGCATCACACCAGGCCCGGCGCTGCTGAGACACAAAGCCCTCTTTGAACCATGCAACACCCCGTTCAGGTATCGTCACACTCTTCCTTTAGAACCTGTTGACCTCCTTTTATTCTTGTTTCTGTCTCTCCTCCAAGCAGCTTCAGAGCTGCACACCCTTCAGCCCCCTGCTTATTTATCTCCATCTGAAGCTTTGTGACGCCACACTCACAATAAACTTTACATTACATAAAAGCTTTATCTCTGAGTCACCGTGGCGCCCCGATTGAGGTAGCATGAACAAAGGTGATGGTGCCATTGTTACCCCAAATTTATGTCTCTTTCCTGTTGATGCCCCCAGAAGCCCACAGGCAAACATTGACATCGGATAGAGCTGTGAATTATGTGGTAATTTGTTGATTTTTGAAAAGATTGCAAACATGTTTTTGTTAGAGATGTAAAATATTTAAAAAATTGATCTGGTTATGAGAGCAACAGCAGTATCAGTCGAAAACCGCACACACAACCAAGAATATGTTGGTTAAAAGGGATAAAAATGATCAGAAAGTAACTAACTTTGTCTTTTTTTTTGTTCTCTACTGTTATTGTTTTTTAATGTAAATGTAACACAAGCAAAAAGACGACCAATCACAAACTTCTATTAAGTTGTGTCAATTACAGTTGTCTGGAAGTGAACCACAGGGAGGGATGTGTGCTCTAAACACATCATTAGTTTTATTTTCACACCACTGCAAACCATGGAAAAATAATATTAATATAAAAATGTGAATTTTCTCTATTTTGACACTTTTTTTTTTTTTTTTACAGTTTTTGGCAACAATATTACTCATTAAAACTTGTAATGTGTTGATTTTTCACAGAGCTAGTCACTCTTCGGCTCTGCCAGTGAAACGTTTGTGGCAGTATTTGGTGAAGCAAGAAGAACTTCAGGAGACGTTCATTAGAAACATCTTCACCCAAAAACACGGCACAAATCAGGTAAGGAAAAGTCACTGTGCGGCATCCAACTGCATGACACTGTGTGTTAACCGACACTAATTAACACAATAGTTTGTCCTGATAATATCTGGAAGGCATCTGAAGCCGCAGACGAGCTGTTTAAGGATTGTTTTAATATCCTGGCTACTGGAATTGTGATGTTTTTTGTGTGTGGGGAGGGAATCTGCATGATAACTGCACTTGCATGATGCTAATTTCATTTGTATGGTAAAATGATTACACCCTGTGTGATTAACACCACAGTAATTGAACCTGTGTGTATCTGCATGTCATCGTTGTGTGTTTCTTGTGTTGGTCTACCTTGTGCTGCTTCCCAAATCACTAAAGTCGGACCAGGCAGACAATGTGAAATGTTCAGGAATGGACGAGACAGGAAACAACCAGGTACCACTGCTTCAGATCGGTTGATGCTTTTTAGTAGAGCAATTGAGGTATCTATGGAAGCGTATGTGTCCCAAAAATCAAAATAAAAGTCAATACTGGAAATGCTAATACATTTTAAAAATGCACCTGCATTATGTG
>NC_050520.1:8458895-8462291 GCF_002922805.2 Oryzias melastigma
ACATAATGCAGGTGCATTTTTAAAATGTATTAGCATTTCCAGTATTGACTTTTATTTTGATTTTTGGGACACATACGCTTCCATAGGTATCATCTTTTTGCTGCTTTTGAAATGTCTGCCTGAGTTTTGTATTGGAGTAAAAAGTATTTGTCGGTATTTTAAAGTTTTATAACCTAAAAGATGTAAGAGGTCCGTAATGCTCATTATAAAAACATTTCAACTGTGAGACAGAATGTAATACAAATAAACCAGGATTTTTTTTTTCTAACCTTATATGGCATGAAGGCAACATCATGATTTTGGCTCACACACACAAACTTACATTATTTTAAATAAAACTTCACATTAGTAGTTTGATGATAACTGTGTCACCAAATCAAATTTGACCTTAAACCTTTGGGTGAAACTATGTCCAAATTCTTTGTAAAAATAAGATAAATTTCACTTTTTTTGGTATGTTTAAATTTAAATAACTTTGTAAGAAATGAAAAATAAAATTATTTAATAGGAACCATAACATGCTCATGGATGGAGGTGTGTAAGGATGCATAGTTATCAATGTAATCCATCTTCTGCTGTACCGCACCTTCTTTTAAGGTCGGTTTATACTTCAAAGTGATCGTTCATCGCATCAGTCGTACCAAGAATCCTGAAGAACGTTTTGCTCACACACTTGCCGAGTCTGTGAATGTGCAGCCACATGAAAATCAAAGAAGAAGTGGCGTGTTCCTCCGCTAAACAGAGGCAGGCAATACAAAGACACTCGGCACTCTTCCCAAACATGGCGTTTCTATCAAAGAGTTCCATTCTGGACCTCATGAGCTAAATACGTATTTTATGCACCATTGTACAAACTAATTATTTAATTGGATTCTTTTCATTTTTTTTTTTACATTCTGTCTCACAGTAAAAGTGTTTCTATAATGAACTTCATCTTTTTATTGGGACAATTTGTAAAATCAGTGACTGACAAATATTTTTCCCTGCTATATTTAACAGAATATAGTCACCGTTTAATTTTAAACAGTCTATTTGGCAGATACTGGTAGATTAAACCAGTAAAAACATTTACAGAGTAACTGTTCTTTAATGACCTGCCTTATAAAATGTTATAGGTTTGGCAACGTACCAACACATCTGTTAAATATCAAAGTTTTAAAAGCTTTCATCTTAAGAATGAGTGTTTCCATTAGCAGAATAATCAGTTTAGTGTGAGTAATCTTTAATGGAAGCAGACCATATTTTATATGACATAAATCACGCTGCAGTTTGCATGGCTCTAATTATACCTTGCTACAGACACAGGCATGCACACACTGTGTCACGTACTCTTCCTGTTCCACTTGGAAAGGAGACGTGACAGGAGATTTAATAATAAATGATGAACGTGTGATCTTGTCAGAAATACAGAACATTTATTTTTAGGGCCACAAACTCCAAATGTTAACGTCAGGGTTTGATCCTAATCTTGGATCCCACTGTCTAAATATTCATGGAAATGTGAGGCATTAATCTTAAGTTATACTGTACGCCGACGGTTTCTATTCTTCTGCTTTAAGTGCGCGAGCTGCCACATTGGAGGTACTCCATTTGGTTCGGTTGTAATTAACCCGCACTCTCAGAGGAACGACTATGAAGCTAAACAGCTTCACATTAATGAGCCTAAAGCTGTCGCTGTGAATCTGGATCCTACAGGGACTATGTTCTCTGTGAAAATGGCAAAACACCATTTTTAGATTTCTGCGAGTCAGGTTTGTTTCGCGTCAGCGGTAAATGCTTTCGACCCTTTTCCTCTCGACTAAATGTAAAGATTTGATCTAATCTCGAATAGCACTGGCATCAAAACCTTCAAACTTCTCTTCATAAGATGCAGAATTGAAGTTCAGCCTGCTCTGCTGCACAGAAGATCTGCTTGATTTAGCTTTTACATTCGCTCTTTGTTCTGAAGTTTTTCTGTTATTCAGTAATGTGACATTCAAGTGTGGATTTTTTTTGTAGCTTTAAAGTAGTTACGTTAGAAAATGCTGTTTGAATGCAGGAAAATGTTTGTCAACCTTTTAGATAAATCCCTAATGTTTGTGTTTTTCATTTGTTTTTATGGTTTTTTTTTGCCACAGGCGGAGTCCGATCAGAACAGTGCTGGAGGTAAAGCACGCATCATTCACAAGGAATCGGACATTATCACTGCTTTTGCAATCAATAAGGTAAAATAATTCAAATTTCCCAGAAAATGAAAAATATTGACAAGATGTCTTTTGTTTAAACTATTTTCAGTTTAGATAAATCTGTATTTTTGCCTTTATTAAGGGGATATTTTTTGAAAGACTCTAAATTGACTTCTCTTATTTAAATAATGGAAAAGGGGCAGAAAAACACGTGTTCTTCATTCTGTCATTCTGTTCCCCGTCATTTCCCTTATTTAGCAACTTTTGCAAGATCTTTTGTTTTTGTTGTCATGGAAATTAAGAAAAACTTGAAAAATAAAGATTGAAATTGAAATGTGTAGATCTGATCAACTTAATTCTTTTGTTTTAAGAGTTGAAGCATATTTTGTCCATCAACAACATTCTGTACTTTAAATCTTTTCATTTTGCTAAGAACTATTCAAGATCTATTTTTTCAATTCGAAGATAAAACAGGAATGGTCTTGTGAGTTTTTTTCTCGTAGAATAAAACCTTAACGTAAGATGGAGTCCTAAAATCCATCACTGTAAGTGACAGCTTCATTATGACACACTAGGAGATGTAACATTAATGCAGGCACTAGCCAGCAGGGGAGTTGGAGGGGGGGTCAGTCCTGCTTGAGCACAGTTCCGATTAATCATGTCTGATGTGGAGAAGCCCTGAGACTCGACCTTTTCCATGCTCCACCGTGCCCCCTGTCCTCCGCCTCTCCCATTCCTCACTTCCTGTCTTTGTTTGTTTCCCAGGCGAACCGTAATTGCTTAGTCATGGCCTCGACCCACGACATTCAGGAGCTGGACGTGTCTTCCATCTTGGCCACACAGATCCTGACGTGGATCGATGATGAGGAGCCTGAAGCCAAAGGGTACGAAGGCAACCTGTGGCTTTGCATTCCCTCACTGCGCTTTCCCACTCTCGCACCAAAGCTCCAGTTATTGTGGAATTAGTGGTTGACATGAAGTGCTAATGGTTATTCCAGTGTTTTCTGCTTCAATTACCAATCGGTTGATACATTGCAGAGTCAGTAATGCGTGATTTCTGTTGTAGTGTTGGAGGTGATGACTTCCTGGTGGTCCACGCACGTGATGACTTTGCTGCACTTCACGGCACAACACCGTACACCCACAGCAGCCCTGGGACACCTATCAACGTGCCCTGGCTGGGGGGCATGCAGACGGGCAGGGGTGCAGCTATGGTGAGCTGGCGGCACTG
>NC_050520.1:8462492-8487127 GCF_002922805.2 Oryzias melastigma
ACATCAACAATGTCAGAAGAATGACCTCTCATCCCACTCTGCCCTACTGTAAGTACTGACCTCATGGCAGCTATTCTGTAAATTCAGCAAATGAAAATGTACCCTCTTTCTCATTTTTTGGAGAAATATTTATCTTTTTTTTTTAACAAATGAAAATAAACTTCTAGGGTAAAAAATGCTTTTATTTTGAAAAATCAGTACAGAGATCCAGCTGCTTCATATGTTTAGAATAAAAAACTAATTGCACTATGTAAAAGTTAGCTTTTTTTTTTCTTTTTAAATGTGCAATTAAAATACTTTAAATCCTGATGAATCACTTGAAGTGCATAAGAATATAAGCCGCATGCTGTTGGTCACAGTCGGTGTTTCCTGTGTCAGACCTGACAGGAGCTCAGGATGGCAGCGTGAGGATGTTTGAGTGGGGACACTCCCAGCAGATCACCTGCTTTAGGAGTCCAGGCAACTCCAGAGTCACCAGGATCCGTTTCAATCACCAAGGAAACAAGGTAACCGAGTCCCTCACACAGCAGACTTCACATTTGCACAACCACCTCTAGATCGTAGGCCGTAGAACTGGACTCCACCGTGATCTGTGCTGATTTTAGAAGCATTTTTTTCAAGCATGGATCCCAGTTTGGAGTTTTGTTCCTCGGCTTAATATAGACTGCATTTTAAATTAAAGCATCTGCTTCAAGCCAATCGTTGCTTCTGCCAGTATGAGTTTATCTATATAATAAAAGCCAAAAATTCTGTGGAAGAAGAAACCTCACATACTTACTTATTTAAACCGTGCATGGGCTTGTAAATTAATTTAGGCAAAAAGTAAAATATAAATTGGCAAATGCATAAAAAAATGGATTGCATTAAAAACAGCAGTTAAAGGCAGTAACTTTCAAAACTAACAAGTAACACATTTAAATGCAATCAGTTTTTATTTATGTATTTGTTTATTTATTTTACCAGGAAAAAAAAATCCCTTTGAGATCCACTCATCTCATTTTCAAGGGAGTCCTGGTCAATAAGCAAAAATTAGACCCACCCAAGACATTTCATAGAGTAAAAATATATTTAAAAATAAATCAAACAAATTAATTGAAAAACAGCTACAAGTTTGTGATTTCATTTCCAGATCGCTCATAATAACATCAAACTTATGAGCTTTGAAAGTTGAATTGTTTTTTGCAGAAAGAAATGAGTATTTGTTCAAAACATGCTCCTAAACTAACCACTGATGCATTTAAATCCAATGAGTTTAAAACATACAGCAGATGAATTTAAATACTACGTAGTCTTTACTGAAAAGTAACCACATATTTAATGTATTTAAATGTGATGAGTTTTGGTTAAAAACATGCCGCAGATTGAGTTAAAAGCATTGTAGTAAATTCAAAACACGCTACAACCAGATTTAACATCACTTACATCAAAAATACTAACCACAAATGCATTTAAAAGCAACAAGTTTTGGTTAAAAAACGCTACAGATGCATTAAGATTCAATGCAGTTTGGTTAAAATTATGCAGAAGATCCATGTAAACACAATACAGTCAGGTAGAAAAAGGCTGCAGATGCTTTTGGATGCAAAAAAGTGACGTTTTAAAAATGTTTCCGTCGGTCCTGACAGCTGTGTTGTTCCTCAGTTTGGTATTGTAGATGCTGATGGAGCTCTGAGTCTCTGGCAGACCAACACAAGTGGAATTACACCCAAACCATACCTGGTAAAAAATGTATTTATGATAAACTCTGTGCTACTTTCAATCTTCCCCCTCCTCGTGTTTACTCTTCACGTTTCTCTGTGCCAGACTTTGCAGTGCCACAACAAGACAGCTCACGACTTTGTCTTTGTGGGCTCCTCCTCCCTCATCGCCACTGCAGGTCTTTCAACAGACAACAGGTATCAGACTCCTCCCACCTCGCTGTGTCTGTTTTTCTCAGCTGAATTGCTAGTTCTGTTCCATTTAGCTTCATATAAACACTGACCGCCGAGATGTGTTGAAAAGGCCGAACAATGATGTGTTTTGTTTTTCTTGGCCACAGAAATGTGTGTCTTTGGGACACTCTAGTGACTCCTGCCAACAGCCTCGTGCACGGTAAGACGCCTCACAAGGAGTTTTGTTCCTCGGATTAGAGTTATCTCTCTTTGATTTATTAGTGGACCAGAAAAGCCGTTTGGTTTCCAGCAGTTCTGAAAACAACAGAATGCCGATTGTTCCTCTCATCTGTTCTGCAGCGTTCTGCTGCCACGACTCCGGCGCCACGGTGCTCTCGGTGGCCCCTAAGCGGCAGCTGCTCATCACCGGCGGGCGCAAAGGCTGGATCAGCGTCTTGGAGCTCCCCAACAGGCACCAGCGGCAGAGTTTCCAGGCCCACGACTCACCAGTCAAAGCTCTGGCCGTGGATTCAGTGGAGGACTGCTTCATCAGTGGATCGGCTGAGGGCAACATTAAGGTATATTGATCGGCTGTGCTCCAGAGGAGGAGCTTAATCACGTTTAATGTGAGCGTTTATGAGCATTTGTTGATGTTTTCATTGCCCACTGAAAAACGGAGAGCTGACAGTTTGATCTATTAGAGGATTTATTGCAATAAAGGGTCTTGGAGCACCTCTTAAACCCATTATTAATTTTGTATGATGGTTTGGAGAATGAAGCAGTGGAGATTCAAAAGGTTTTAAATCATTTCTACTTCATAAAACAGCCGCACACCTGACAAAAACCATCCTGCAGGGTGTTTGGCACTCAGGTGTTAATGTTTCTGGCTCTCCTCCACCATCAGACTGTAGTGTTTATCCACGGGGGCAGTGAGCCCCATCCAAGTCAATACAAATCAATGGCTCCTGATGATCAAGCACCTGCTGGTGACAGCAGAGACGGATGGAGTCTAGGAGGAACCGAAAGCAGTTCTGATGGGGTTCAGGTTGTATGTTTCCAGAGGGAGCAGGTCTCTAATCTCTTTGACATGACTGTCACTCAAAGAGGAAGTCTGCGTATCATGTAGATGTAGAGGTATTGCCATTTTCAACTCACAGAGTGATCTACGATCTAAAGTTTTCTTGTGGTCCACCTGCACAGGTTTTCCCTTTTCCCCCACAGACGACCCGTTGTGACTAAAGCATCACTGAAGTCATTGAAAAATTGATGAATTTTCCCACAAATTTGGAAGTTTAATAAGAATCTTTTATTTAAATAAATGCAGGAGGTAAAGAAACTATTTGAAAACGATGGATCTTTGATTTTGGAGACTTTTGCAGAAAATGTTCTCAACAGTTTTCATCTGCTCTCAAATTTAAAACGCTTCATATTGTGAGTTATTTTGTGTGTTCCTCCCAGGTGTGGAGTTTGGCATCGCAGAGTCTCCTCTACACCTTCCCCAACGAACACGCCCGCCAGTCGCTGTTCAGGAACCTGGGGACGGGCGTGATGCAGATCGAGGTGGGACCAGCGAACCACATCTTCTCTTGTGGCGCCGACGGGACCATGAAGATGAGGAGCCTTCCCAACCGCTTCAGCGCGGTGAACAGCAGCCACGGCAGCGCCGGAAACAACGTCAAGTTCTTCATTTAGACGGCGGTCGCACAGGAGCTTCTCCAAGTCTTTTTAAAGTAGCTACAGCAAGTACAGGGTAGAAACTGAGTACGTTCAAGATGATTAAACACAAAAAAAACACCTCGTCTGACATCGACGCGCAACAGCACATGGAGCCTTTTTTTGCACAGATGAAAGCGAGGTCCAAGAGCTCCAGCAGCCATCTTTCACACAAACTCACCTTTCCTTTCGATCACGTTAGTCAGTATGAAGTGAAAGTTCAAAACATCAGAGCACATCGTCCCGCCAGAGGACCTCCACCTCTCTGGGAGGCAGAAGACGGGGAGCAGACGTTTGTCACCGTCAGGCGCTCCCCCAGCACGTCTTCATATCAAACTGACTGTTGAAGCTTTTCCTCTCCAGCGCGAACAAACTTTTCTATGCTTGTAAATAAACCATATCTACTAGGGTAAAACGTTTCAGGTGTTGCATCAAGCGCCACGCTCGCGTCTGCCGAGCGTCACGCAGCTCGCAGACTGGAAAACAGCCAGCCCGGCAGAAGCAGCCTGCCAACGCCGCTCGACTTCATAAATTAACACGTCTTTGTTTGTTTAATTAAACAAACTAAACGATAACTCCGCTGCTGCCAGCCCGGACCCACCGGGGGGAATAGCTTTATGGTCGAGGATAAACTCGCAAATGAATTTTTACACCGACGGGATCTGGCTAATCTGAGAGCTGCAGAGCTGGAGCGCCGTTTTTATTTGTCTCAAATTAAAACCGGCGCCCGTCTGCCACAGACACGAGCGTGGCGACTCCGCCCATCCTAAACGGGGTAGCTCCCTGCAGAGTCGTCGGAGTTGATCTTCCATTTGCACATTAGTCGAGCTCAGTCACGTGTGGTTAAAGTCATAACTATAGGAGGCAGACGAGGTAACGCGTGCGATGTTTGTGTCTCAGCTTAGATAGAAGCAGCTCTTAAAGTGTCCTTAACCTTAACGTCAGCCAACCTGGCACACGAGCGCTCATATTGATTAGTATTGGTACTGCTTTGCACAAAGTAGCTTGAATTAAACAAGGCTCTCATTAAAGAGCAGTAATATCTTCTCTGGCTACATTTTTTTTTTTTTGTATTTTTGTGTGTGGCGAGGGCGGGGGTCGACTCATGCAGATGACCTCGTAGCTTTGCTGTTGACAATGTAAACGGGTGGAGACATTTTTAATTCAATTTCTGTTTTATTTTGGTAACAATGCACCTGCCTTCCACGCAGTATTCGTGAACTATCAACCTTTTTTCAATTAGCCAGTTATGATCACTTGTATTTTTTTTTAATGTTTTTTGTGTAATTCCCGCACATGTTTGGATTGCATAATCTGAGTGATACCGAATGGTCCTGTGCTGCTGGAGCAGTCACACATTTGTTCTTGAATTTAGAGCAGGTTTAATGCAATTATGTAAATACATCAGACAGTTACTGCATAATCACAGCTAGTCATAGCCGAATAGTGAGTAATAAAAGCCACTTTAAGACTTATTACTCTGTACAGACAAGTATATTTATGAAACATGTTCATATATTTAGTGTAGACAGAAGTTATTTGAATATTTTTCCTTTTTCTTGACGAAGTGGTTGGAGAGCCCTGTACTCCAGCAAAATCTGTTTATCAGATTTATGTACTCAGTCACTGGAGGATACTTTTTTAAAAATATATCTATATATATATAAATATATCAGAGTATTTCTTGATAGTCCGGCCTCAATGATGTGTAGGATTGCAGCTGTTGCACAAGAAGAAACATTTCAGCTTTATTAAAGGAATTCTTTTACCCTCATCAATCAGCAAATGTGAATTTAATCAGATGGTTCTAATTTTCTAATGTAAATTGTTGCAACAAACACAAATGTGCTGAAATCCATTAAAGATTTATGTAAAACCAGCAGCTGTGTGGGAATTTGCAGCTTGTGATTCAAATTTTTTTTGTGAAAATCCCCTTCAGCTTCTGCAGAATAAGTTTAGCTTTTCAATCTCCTGGTTACAAAATCAGTTTTCAGTGCATTTTTATGTCTTGAGATTTTTTTTTTAATCTTCTTTGTTACATTTTTGAGCAAAAATGTCACTACTACAGAAGTCCGAATCCTAATTCCTTCCCCTTTATTCTCCCATCCCTCCAATTGTAGAGATGTTTTGGGGCGACATTGGCGTCCGAACTTGTTTTTTTAAGGGGTAGCCATAGGGCCCATGTGTCAAGGTCAAGGCCCGGGGGCCGAATCCGGCCCTCTGGGTAATTATATCTTTCCCTCCAGATAATTTCATTTTATATTGTCATTAATGGCTCGATGTGCTCTTGCAGTCATTTCTAACTTGTATAATTTCAACAAAATCCAATTTTTATGGAGAGTGAAATATTTAAGTTTTAAATTGATTTATTCTGGAATAATATTCCTGTGTTTTTTTATTCATAATTATATTTAAATGTTACGGTGTGAGAGTTTTAAAAATTAGCCTTATGCTAACTCTTGAATATTTTGGCATTAACTAAGATTTTTTAAGACCCTTTTGGCCTAAAACTCACCAAAATATGCACACACCTGCTACCGGGCAAAAATAAATTTCAGTGTAGTGAAGGCCCCTCCCCCCAAAAAATTATGACATCACAGCAGGTGAAACAGTGAAAAAAAATAAAAAGTGCGGGTTGTGGGGCTCAAATGTCAAAATTCACCAATGAAACCAAAACAGGTGTCTGGATATTCAAACGAAGCTTTGAAATTATGATGGGATGTCCAAAGGAACAACAGCTTGGCAGCCAATTTGTGGCCTTTGACCTCAGGAAGAAGCTCCATCTTGAATTAAAAACTTCAGCACCTTCTACAAATTTGCACTCCTCCCCAGGATTTAAATCTTTTAACTACTCAAATCATTGAAAATAAAGATTTTGAATGGCAATAGCATAGCAAGCTCCCAAAAGTAGTATTTTTCTATTGCTCGGTCATTTTTTTTTAACCAAAATATTGTGAATTATTTTATTATTTCTGACCAGATTGAAAAAATAAATGCAGAAATGTTGAACCAAAGCTCAAAAAAGCTGAAAGTCAAAATGAGTTCAAGCATTTAAGAAACGGCAACTTTTATTCTAAATAAATGACTTTATTTAATAGCAAATGTTATTTCCATTCTAGCTGCACATTAAAGGTTAAAACATGTTTTCATAATTTGCACAAGTTCTTAATAAACTGATTAGAAAACTGGTTTTAGTGGATCAGGTTAACCTGACAGAAATGCAGACACCAATTAAAAGTGTGGTTATTTCTTGAGAACATCTGTTTTGACGAGGAGCTCAAAGTTTGGCGTAATCCTTCAGGATGACCTCCAGCTTCTGACTCAGCATGATGTCCCCCCTCATTTTTAGCTTCCCAGAGAAAAAAGCCTGAAAACAGAAAAGATGAACTTCAGTAATTACATTTTCCCAAAGACACAAAGTGTCCTCTGCTTTTGCGGCTGCCTCTACTCATCATCCACAAACGGACTCAGAAACAAGAGGAGGCATGTAATGAACGCTCCTCAGCTACAATCGGTCACATGACCGGGTTAGGATGACCCTGGATGACTGGCAGAATCACTTTCAACTCCACCTGCAATCTCCCCTCATTTTCTCCCTCATCATCCCAGAGTCCAGCTGAGGGACCACCGACTCCTTGTAAAATGCATGCACACGCCCGATCAATAGCAAACTCCCCAGGAGGCAAAAGAAATGGCCACAGAGACCCCCCCCGCTGACAAGTGCGGCTCATTGATCGTCTTTGCAGAGCGGCTCGGCTTCCATCTTTTATCCAACACAATGAAATCAAAGTGGACTTCATTACCGATGGGAAGGCACCTTCGCTTTGATCACACCGTACAGAAGGGACTTCATAATGTCAGGGAATGACATTAGCTCTTTTTTTTCCATACTTTGTCCAGAAGGGATGAAAGAGTTTGAAAGAAAGCACAAGCGTCACCTTCTGAGGCATCAGGTTCCCCTTCACCACTTCCATGAAGTCCTCGTCCGATATGGTGATGGTCACGTCCGCCTTTTCTTTGTACGGGCCTTTGTGAAGGGAGCCGCTGCCGTTCTTCAGATCAATGGCTGCAGAAAGACAACAAGCTTCCATTTGTCACTAAAGAAACAGCTGTTACAGTTTTAAGTAAAAAGCAAAGGAAATCCCTTCAAATGTACATTTTTACTTTGTGCTAAACACTTATTTTGACTTGAGTAGGAGGTGAAGTGCAGATGATGCTTTGCTCACTTCAGTAGACACTCACAGGTGCTTAAAGCATAAGCAGGGGAGCCTCAATAATGCTTCAATTGTCATAATGAATAACACGTTTTTGTACTAGACTTCTATTATTGTACTAAAAAAAAGTCCTTAAACTGAACATAAACTATAAATTGGAGGACACGGCCAACAGTCGCTTTAGCTACTGTGCAGACCGGCACCTCAGTGCTACGTCACTGAAGTGACTTCCTATCAGTTTTAGGATAAATTCTTAAAAAACTGGGAGCATCTGTGAACCCCCTAAAACTAAAGGTGACAATTAAAGAACAGATTCATTCCAATTACAGTTAAAATGTTTTTTTAAAAGCATTCCCAATAGTCTTAATTATGATTATGCAATTTTTAGTCGAAAGTCATAGTTTTAGTAGTTCATTCAAAATTCACCTCTGAGTTGTAGGCGGGACCGTTGGGTGTGGAGCAACCCCGCCCCTCTTCCCCCACCCGTTGCTGAGAGCTCAGAGACCCGCCCAGCATATTTTAAGCTCTTTTTCCAAAAGGAATTTTTTCGTCTCCTCCTGATTCACAACAATTTGCATTTCAGAGTATTCAATTTTAACCTCATTTTTTTAATATATGTCCTCCATCAGAAAAATGCAACATGAACATGTGAAAAACACCATCTTTAAGTCCCATGTAAAAGAAAAACTAGATATTTACGATTTTTGTTTTTAAACTAACATGAGACTTGTGGGTTAATGGGATGGGTTTTTTTTATGTATTTATTACGACTTTGTTTCATTTCAATTTTATGCTTTTTTTTATGGTTTTTAGTTTTTACTCTGATGAGCAGAACTTTGGTGACAAACTGTTGGCAAAATGTGTTGAAGAAACAAAACTGGATTTAATTTTAAAGGCAAATTCCAAACATAAACTTTTCTACCGTGCTCTGAGGCCCAAAACGTTGAATGAGGGGTTCAGTGGACCACACGGGCTACAAGGCGGGAACCAATCCTCCAATCAAACCTCTTTGCCACTGTCATCTCATTGCTGCTCAATAATATTTCTTTTAGTTTTCTTGCACTACGGACTCGGCTGCAGCTTCTTTGATTTATGCTCCTTCCCTGCCAGACTCTCCAGAAGGAGGACCTTCTTTCTCTCAAGAAGCAGACTGACAGCATGTTGCTCTTCTATGCAGAGCAGACTTGAGTTCTGCTCCATGCTGCACGAGACGACCTCATGTATGTTTCAAGTCCTCCTATCACATCAGCACACATTCTTTACTATTTTACAGAGCTCTGCATTTTTCCAGATGATCTGAACTGAGCTGACATGTTGTCCATGATGCAGCGGTACATATTTATTTATTTTTTTGCTGAACACTCACTCCACTGCGCGGCTTTCTTCCCATCCTTTGTGATCTCCCAGCCGAACACGGCGTTCACCTTCTTGACTAACTCAGAGCCCAAGTCTTTGATGCGGCGGCCGATCTCTGCGAACACCAGCTCGCTCTGGAGACCTCCTCCCTGCAGAGACGGAGAAACGAACATTTCATCTGACTCTTGGATTTAGCTGCTAATTTTCCCGCAAAATAACTTCCAATAATACTTTTCTCTCAGTAAGTCAATTAAATTAAGTCATTTACAGAGAACAGAACAAGATTGTGCAAAAGCATAAAAGTAAAGAGTATTTTCTGGATGATCCACCTGAGGGAGCGTTTCAGGAGAACCGCCTGAAGTGCCGTGTAAATCCACGTAAGCCCCGGCCAGAACAACATCCCCGGTTTCCTTCACCTGAGTGAGAGCAAATGTAAGAAAAAGCGGTTCATTTATCCTGCAAACCCGATAAACGGCTGTAATCCCCGGTAAGACAACACTCACTTTACACTGGATGTGGATTCTGTTGCCCTCCTTCCACATCTCGGTCTGCAGCGACTGACCGGGAGAGACCGGCTTTGCAAAGCGGACCTGGAAAGAGATGATTAAAGCAGGAGTGAACATTAGAGGCTGGATTTAATGATTGGTCCATTACAAAAAAGTAATTCATGCAGCTAAAATTGTCTAAATAATCTTAATTTTGAGGTGGCTCAATATACAAAACAAACATCTAATCGATGGAGATGACGCATGAACTTGAGTCGGTTCATCTTTATGCCAAACATGTATTTATGTACATAATTAAGCTTCCAAATGAATTCAGATCTCAGCAAATGCAGTTTTCACCTCAGGAGACAGGCGGAGCGATGTCAGACCAGACTCCTTTCCGTAGAGTGAAATCAATAAATATTGTACATTTTCAGTGGATCATTTAATGCCAAACGGGGGTGGAGTCACTCACCTTGATCGCCTTAAATCTGGAGGGGTCGTTGTCTGCAAACCGCTTTAAAACGTGTCTCCCAGCGAAGCCGAAGGAGCACAAGCCGTGCAGGATGGGCTTCTTAAAACCTGACCAAAGAGCACTTTTTTAAATCAAAAAAATCTTCTGACTAAAAAATGTATCGCACAGACTGACCTCCCATGGCAGCAAAGCTGGGGTCTATGTGAAGAGGGTTCCAATCCCCGCTCAGACGGTACAAGGCAGCCTGAAACCGCATTGTTTAGATCCATATCTAATTCATAAACCCCTGAACTTCTCCAACACGGAGGTGCTTTGAAATTAAATCATCACGGCGATGCCTAAATTTGGAAACATCTTTGAAGTCATACAGTGGTTTGAAAAGCTTCAGGGACTTCTTTTTAATTTCCCTTTTTACTTTTAAGCCGCATCCGAAAATCAGAAATCTTACGTGTTCAAGACTTCTGTCCCACGCTCACATTTTGTCTCAAACTTCATGATTATTTCAGAGGAAAACAACTATGTTCTATTTTCACCCACATATAATCAGTTTAGCTGATTTATTCTGCACCAAAACCCACACAGTCGCACTCACTTGGTCTCTGGTGGTTGAATCAATCACCACAGCATCTGGTGCACGATTAGGAGGAGGCAGAGGAGGCTGCGAGGAGGTAACACAGAAAACAAAGCTAAATTATTAGACGGAAGCCTGTTTCTAAAAGGCAGATCCATTAAAATTTAACTATTTTATTCTTGTAACTGTTTTTTATTATTTGTTTTTTACCTGTAAGGCGCTATATAGATGCAGTTTATTACAATTTCTCCCAAAAATGTCTACTTTTACTGCTGGTCAAATTTTTGCCAATAGAAAAAAAAAACAATTTCCTCCTTATATAGTGAATCACAATTTCACTAAGATAATCCTCATTTTATTAAAGAAAAATAAACACTCCAATCATCTTTTGACCAATTTTTAAATTTTTGTACTTTTTCTCGGGTGATTTTCACCCGAACAAAAGTTTTTATATTTTTCTGCGTATCATTGGTGTCTGGGTAAAGTCGCATATCCCAGGAATGGATGGACCAAATGCCAAGTCTTCAGTATCATTTTTTTTTAGGAATTTTTTTGTTTTCAAATTCCTAATTTTTTTAGGAATTTTTGAGCATGTTTTTAGGATCTTCCCGTGTTTTTATTTTCCATTTTGTGACATAAACCACAGTTGAAAAAAAAGAAAACTATTTTAATGTATCATTTGTTGTCATATTTTGATCTATTTTTTATAACAAATACCTTTAATCGGGTACATCAAGTAAAAATGACCCGGCTAAAGTAACTTTTTGTAGTGAAAGTGTTCTAGGGTTAAGCGTGATTTTGCTGTTTTTAGCAAAAAATGTAAGAATTTGCGTAATTTCCTAGGACATAGTTCCTGCAGAGCTGCAGGAATTCATTAGAATTTGTTGTCCGAGCTGTGGGTGGGTGGGCTATTGGTGTGGAGCAACTCCATCCCCTCTTCCCGACACCCATAACTAAGAGCTATGTTTCTGTGTTAACACGCTCTCCCACTAGCTTACAGCCCTATAAAACCCCAACTTAACATTACCGGTGCAACAAATATGGCGACCAATAATGGAGCTATCCAGGCGTACGATTCTGATCCAGATTCTAGCTCAGACGAGGAACACAAAGACGTACATAGACGATAAGTGGATGTTGCCTTTTTTCATCTGCTCCTGATTTTTTACAACAATTTGACTGAAGAAATACTCAGAAATACAATTTTAAGCTTAATATTCTTTAAATATTCCCTCTATCATCAAAATAATGCTACAAGAACATGTTAAAAAAAGACAACATTTTCATCAGAGTGAGTCTTTAATTGATTTGCAGTACGTCACTCTCTTCTTATACTTGTCTGAATGTGAAAAACCAGATAAAAACTAGAAACGTACTTTAGCTTTGTCCGAGTTCCGCTTCACCCCAAAGCCTCCAGCTCCGACCACAAACAAAGAGAACTGGTTGTAGCACACCAGCTCCTTCCCGCTGTAGGTGTTCACTGGAAGACAGAGCCAACGCCGCATTTTTGTGCCCAGTTTTACAGATTCATCCCTCAGATGGTTCATTTACAAGGACACAAATGTCTATTGTGTCTCTAATTTACTTTGTAGAGTTCATGCAACAAGAAATTATGTGATTTTATTAGGATATGCTGGTTCTTGGGTGACAGAGAGACTATTGAAACTCAGCTCAGAACAGTTTGGGGTTAGTCGGAATTTTTAAACTGGTACATAACCTGTAAGAAAAGAGTGACCAAGTCTGAGCATCCTAAAACAAGAGACAAATGTTTAGATGCTTACTTTACAGTCTCAGAATTCCATTTGATTGTACATTTACAATCAAATCTGCTTTAGTGAGAGGTTAGTGTGACAACTGATCTGCCTTTTTTATACCTTTATTACAACAGAAGATAATTAAAATCAATTGTAATTTCATGCAAAGCTCCTTCAGCAGACAGCGTGAGCTCCCACAGAGCATCCTCTCGTTGTTTGAGGGGAAGCAAATATAGATCAGATTCTCGTAACATCCATCTCTGAGGGGTTGTCGAACAAAACCGTGAGCTGTTCCAAGTCCATATTTCCAGACTTTTAATTACCTTTTTGATTCAGCCCGTGAGGTAGATCATTGGAAATGGCACAAAAACAATAAATACTGTGGATGATGGCATTTATGGAAACTCACCATCCAACAGAATGACAGCTCCAGAGCCTTTGTCCAGCACATCTGCCACAGTGGCTTCAGAGATCAGCTCTCCTGCAGAGTTCAGTTTAGAGTGTCACTTTTAATTTGATCAAACTGGTTAAAATATGAAAGGAGAATTAGTAAAACCTTTTAATAAATAGATTAAACATCTAAATTCTATTCCACATTGACTAGAAGTACCACAAAAATGTGTTTATCCTCATTTCTGCTATACTGACGCATGTCGGCAACACTTATACTCCCTGTTTGGAATATAAAAGCAAAGTTAAAGCAGGTTCTCTGTGTGCAGCAGGAGCCACAGCTTCAGAAGGTTCCAGAAATAACATCCAAACAGCACCAAGTGCTGCTAAACGCCCCAGTGGGAGCAGGCAGACCGTCGGGGATTCATCTAAACAAAACCTGAGCTTTAATGTCATGCTAATGCAGAAGGCGCAAACTGAGATCACACTGATTCATTTATCATCCCAGTACGAACATGGTTTGTTTTCCTTAGTATGCATTTATGCAGTGATGTTGGACTCGGACATCAGACCTTTTTTTTTTTTTTTTTTTTTTTAACTCATGTTTATCAGAATGAGATAAATTATCATTCATTCTTGTTTTGAGTCAAGATTCCACATTGAGATCTGTCAGGACCTAACTGGGTTAAGTATGTTACTGTTAAACATAAGGACTTTCTGTTAAACATTCTCCATTCAATACCATCTCCATTTCTATTATTTTTGGGGGAAAAAAAAGTCTTATTTGACACCATAAACCACGACCCCCCCCCCCAAAAAAAATTGTAAATATGACATAGGATCGGTCACCCCTAAAATGGATAAAAAGTTATTGAATGAACAGAAAACAGTTTGTACAGATAAAAGACATAAAAATCCACATTAAGAAGTGTATAAAAATTATTAAAATGCAACTTGTTTGCGGAGGATGTTACGTTTTACCATGTGGGCGGTGACATAAAACAAATGAAAGAGTTAATCCAAATGGAGTTTGAAAAAACTAAAACAATGATTCAATTCAAATAAACTGAAAAAAATGTTTCACAATATTTAGCAATCACAATATAAATACAAATATTTCATTTGAAATTGCACCTATTCAAATTAAAGAAACCAATTTTTTTAGGAGGTTTTATATATGAAAGCATACTGTAAATCCCATAGCAACTGCATTTAAACAAATGTACTAAAAACTAACTTTGTTGTATAGGGTCGGTCATGATGACATAAAAAATATACCTCATATATAACTCATTGACGATTTCATATCTGATTTTTGTATAGAAATCTGTGGAAAAGTAAATGAAAAATCTATAAACTTTTAATTTATAGGAGAGAAACTAGTAATAAGAATAATCACAGGCAGTAACTATAAGGGCCCATCTACTATTTATAGAGCTGAAAATATTACAATTCAAAAACCTAGTAGATTATTCCATTTTAAAACTAATGCATGGAGCACATCACCAAAGTCTCCCATAAAACATACAAAAAAGTTTAAAAATAGAGTAATTATAAATTAAAACGACGTGAGATTTTTAAAACTGACAAATTCAGAGGGAAAATGAAGGAAAATGTGCTTTTGTACAGGATATCAGACTATAGGCTAATATTGAAAAAAATCAATAAGAGTCAAATTCTATTATTACATTTTTAAAAACTGTGAGTGAACAAATGTTCAGGCAATATGAACTATGAGGATGTCGGGTTATATAATAATAAAGATCTGAGGGAGTCAGCCCATTGATGTATTTTTGTGTTGTTTTTTTTGTTTGTCAGTTTTTGATGTATTTATTTTGCATTACAAAATATATATTTTTGGTTAAAATAGTTTAATGGGGCAGAGATAATAAGTTTTCTTCTTTCTGTCAACTTTCTTTTCTCAACAAAAACAAGAATATTGTGTAATTTATTGTTGTATGCTGTGAAAGTTAAATAAGTAAATGCAAATGACTGACTTTTAATCACGGCTGTCATAGAAACAGCTTGTTTACAAACACTTTATTATATTTATTTTCAATTCCTAACATTTCCACACAATAAAAGCAGTGTTTTTAGAGTGAGATACCTGATGTTGGCAGAGGTCTGTAAAGCTCCAGGTACTGCTCTCCGTGCAAAACCTGACAAAACACAACCGCCGTGACACACATTTATAAAGAAGCTTCACAAGTGTGTGCTACTACTACTCCTCTTGTGTGCGAAACACCCCATATGCATGAAAATATGTAGAAACATACATTAAATATAAAAGAAAAAAAACAAGGCAGAGACACTTGTGCGGAGGAGAAACGGCTGTCTTACTCGTGTGAAGTCGATGTCGAGTCCAGGGACTGAGCTCAGACCGCCATCCATTATGGAGGACTGCGACGGAATGACCCCGAAGGTGGGGAGGCAGCTAAAGTCAGGATGCCCTTCATACAGGAACCTACATCAACATGCAAGCGTTACTGAAGTGTGAACAAACACGCACAGCTGAAGCGAGACGCAGGCAAAAATAACAGCACAGATGGCCACAGGCGTGTGACTCAGTCCGCTCTTCTTGCAGGTCACTGTGAGAGTAATAATTACCGGTATTTTTTTTTTTTTAATTGAAACAAATGGTTTCATAAAATCCTTGAGGGGATGGCAGCCACGAACACACAGATCCATACCTAAGGTGGTCGGGGTCTTTGGTGGACATGCCCACTCCCAGAGCGTACAGGATGCACTGAGTGTGAGTGTAGCTGAAGGAGGATGAGGGGAGTTTCTGTCCAACAGCCAGAGTCTGAGATGGAACAAAATGAGACAGAAGAAAAAGACAATTCAGATCAAACAAACTAACAAAGACGTCTTAAGAAACTTCAATAATGGGAACTCAGCAGCAGTCACTTCCTCTGTTGAGGAGGTACAAAAGACGGGATGGGTAAGTTAGGAGGGCAGAAGAACAGTTGGTGGTGGATTTCATGAAAAAGGATGGAAATCGCACTGCTGATGATATCTTTTAAAAAATGGGCTAATAATGTGGTAAAAGAAAGACGAGTTGATTACATCTTGTATCTAACAGAGATAAGCAGCTGTAAAATTGTGACTGTAGAATGTAGCAGGACAGGATGGTGGTGTGTGGAATGACTCTGGTGGTGAGGAAGATGAGTCTTTGTTTGTAACTAATTAAAGCTCCACTCCAATCATCTATAGATCTATTTTCAAAGTGTTCCCAGTGGAATTTTGATTATGAAATTTGATTTTTTTTAGCCCAAAACAAAGGTAAAACAAAAACATAGTTTTTGCAGAGCAGAAATAGTTCATTAGAAATTCACCCCCAAGTTGTGGGCATTGACTGTAAATGAGAACTGGACTGAGTGACCACTCCCCCTTCACATTTCAAACAGGAAGTACCAAAAAGCCGAAATCCCATAGACATCTATTGAGAAATAAACAGCTAGCACTCCAGTCATTAGATTACTCAGAGTAACCATTCTTCCTCTGCTACGTCTTTGTTTTTGCCAAATCTTAATTTTTTTGTGATTTTTTTTTAATGCAAGTTACTCAAGTGATAAACTGACCAATCAAATTCCTCAATAAAAGTATCTGGTTTTGCATCAAATATCTGAAAAGTTTGACAGATACTTCTGAGTCTACTTTTAGTTGAAGGGGTGTGGCCTATTATGATGCTCACTGCTGATGGGATAGTGGTTGCCATGGAAATGTAGGCTGACGTGGACCAATCACAGCTTACCGAGGACGTCTGGTTCTTCATAACAAATACAATAATTTTCATACAGCAATTTCTCATCTGCTCCAAATTTGCAAATACTCAGAAATTCTCATTTAAACCTAATTTTCCTAAAATGTCATCCATCTTCAGAAAAAGCCACAAGAACATTTTAAAAACACCAAAAACATGATTTTCATTGGAGTAAGTCTCTAAAAAGAACACTAGGTGAAGATCTGAAAACACTTCTCTCCCTACTTTTCATTAATAGTTAATAAGCAAATATTTGCTCTGTAAAGAAAATAAGAGGAAAATCTAAACTTTAATGGCCATAAAGTCTTCATTTTTCTGGCTAAATGTAAAAAAATAAAGCCTGCTGAAGTGTAAATTTTGGTGCGCAAGGTATTTTTTGTGATTTAGTCAAGGCCAAACGTGTTATAGGTAAAAAAAGAAAGAAAGAAAAGTGGAGCACTCCAAAATTGATGAAATGCATCTTTAGAAGAGTCAAGAAGATCACATCTAATCTGTGATTATCAGCAGTCCTCACAGTTTAAGGACCTGGGGGGGTGTCAGGGTTGGAACAAAATCAGCAATTCAGAAAAGAGCTGGAGGACACGAGGCAGAGGTTTGTGAGCGATCAGCACAACTTGAAAACAGGGCCTGATTTTGACGGGTGGTCAAGAACCGGGGAGGGGAGCAGCATCCAGAAATGAGCAAGCAGCCTGAAAACAGGCCGAAGATTTCTGACGACACTGAAGCAAACAGGTGAAGGTTATCCCACAACAATATTGTTAAGCTACAATGCCACAACGCCCTGTTAGCTGAAGAAAAAAATAAAATAAAGGTATATTTACTTTTGTTTTTCTGGTCTCAGATGGTCTTTGTCATTCAATTGTACAGACATATTTATAAACACAAAATGTTTTGCCTTTTCCAGGAAACTGGAAAAAAAAAGCAAAAACGTCCTCCAACGAAAACTTTAACATGTTTTTGTGCTTTTTTTCCTCATAATAGATGACACATAATAAGAAAGTTAAGATCAAAATGTTTTTCTTTATTTAAATTATGGTGAATCTGGACCAAATTTGGAAAAACCTGTTGTTGTCACATAAATCTTCATGTAGCAGACTACAAGCTTCCTGCTCCGCTCCATTCTGATGCTTTCCCCTTTAGACAAACAGATCCACTTCCATCTTCGTTTTGCCTCGTTTAAACCAACATCTGGCTCAAAAGGACACAGCTGCATAGCTCCAATATTATCCACCATTTTTGTTGCACCGCTAATGTTAGCTTAGGGTTGTGAGAGGCTGTAAGCTAGCGGGAGAAAGTGTGAGAATTTAACAGAAAATGTTTACAATCTCATTAAAAAAATTTAAATATCAGGTAATTTAAGTCAAAGGTGACCTGACAAAATGTAACTTTATTAAATGAAACCCCAAAAGCTTTTTCCTCATCCATGAGCGCAATGACCAACATAAACATTTGGGTCGTAGTCATCCTGCAGCTGCCAGTGACTTCCTGCGCAGCAGAAGTGGGATGAATCCCACTCTGGATGATATTACCTCTTAGAAATCATCTTAAGGCGGGACCTCTGGAGACATTCGATTAATTAAAAGTGCATTAAAATGCAGATGTGGGAAATGCTGTGGCTTCAGAACAATTTCAACATTCCTTTTGATTTCACGTTATATGTTCCCATATGTTCACACAGAGATTACCGACACAGCCTCTTGAGGGTTTGAGAAGAAAGATCCCATTATCAAAACGGAAATTAGTCTTAAAGCAGAAAAAATGAGCTGCTTTTTAAAAGGAGACAAGGCTGCTCAGTGGAATGACTTTACTCATTAAGTGTGTTGCTAATGAATCTGTGGATCAACTTTAGCTTCTTTAAATTAAAAAGTAAAAAAAAACTGTAGTAATCACTTAAGTTCCAAATCTTAGACAGATCTCATCTAAAAGGTAAAGCTTCCTTTTTAATAAAGGGAGTTCAGTCTAAAGCAGTGATGTGTACGAAGGGCTGCAACATCTGACATGTTCTAATCCACTGTGCTCAGTACCAGAGGGGCAAAAACATCTAGAAAACAGGCAAACACCAACTAGTGAAGCCTGGAATTTTGCACCTCTGATGTAAAGCTTTGGTCAATTATGTAAAGAAAGCACAAGTCAAATTAATATCTCACATCGACTGTGATGCACATTAGGGTTCTGTTGGATGTAAAAAAAAAAAAAAAAAAAAAACACTAGTTAAGAAGAAAAACGTGGTAGTTGCACGGCAAACCAGACAAAATTTGTGTAATTTTCTACCTGCAGCTCTGCACACGAGAACTCATTTCTCTTTTCTCATGGTGTAAGAACCAAACAAAAGGACGCTGCACTGCAGAACACAAAGGTGACAACTACAACCTGTGAGAGAGGTGGGCGGCTTTTCTGCAGAACAACAGGAATGAAAAGCTGCACAACATCCCTTCTTTTTTTACTGGAAGTCATGCTGCTTTATTTGAATATTACACAGATTTCTGGCATTCTGTACCATCATGTGCCAAATATTCCAGCTTTCTGTTAAGGGTCTTAAGGAATTAGAGCCCACAATTTATAGACTTGGATGTTTTTCTGGTTTTTCAAAACATCTTTGACCTTTTGTAAAAGCAAAATACAAAATACAGCCTCTAATTTTCATGGGGGGTTCAACAATTGTGTGATATGTTGCACCTAGAAAGCCATCTTTTCCTTTCAAAAGGTACATAATATGTAGCACCACATATATTTCACGTACTGGCATATATTTTTAAATTTAAACAATGTGCTGATACAAAATCCCATAAACAGAAACATAAATAAAAGTACAGCGAGGACAACAGGGTGATGCTACACACAAAATAAAAAGTGTAGAAATATTGGGGGCATTTGTTCGACTCTTCTGAGCAACCTTCAAAAACGAAAAAGCATTTCAAAATAAAAGCAGTCGGCCGAGTAATAATAGCCTTAAATGTGAATGGACTATTGCATCCTACCAGAAGCTTCTGGAGAATCTGAACGTCCAAGTGAATAATTTCATGTAGTGTGATTTCCCTGGTAGCTCAATGTTTTATTGAAGCTGCTCAGCCTTATGCGAGCTGTCAGCAGTTCACTGCAACGGCAAACAGAGCAACGTGAAGGAGCTCCTACCAAGGGAGTCTGCACGGCGCTCCGGAATCTTTTTTATTTTGGAATTCAAAAGCCAAATTGGAAGCAGATGCTTGTTTGGGGTGCCAACTTCCAACATTTACAGGAGATATCAAAGTGTGTGACAGGAACTTTGCTAAGAAGGTTATTGTTGTCCCCGACTTCGTACTGTGTGGAGTTATTAAAAAATCATGAGGTGTCAAGTTTGAAAAAGCCAGAGTTTGTAGCGGTGTACTTTCAGAAGTCATTACAGTAGATCGTCCGCTCCAAGACCCAAAAACACAAACCGATAAACTGAAAAATAAATAAATAAATAAAGTTACATTTTTTTGTTTTAGTTTAGGTCTTTTTTCATCTCAGGTTAATTTGTTCCCCTGATCCATCAGAGTTCAGTCAGTAAAATCCTGCCATGGTGTCAAAACCCAGAAAACTAAAATCTAAAATAGCTACTGGCTACAACTGTAGAAATGTTTAGATTGGATAAATAGTCTCTGATGTTACCTAATGGAGCCTGCAGCAAAGAAAATAAGGCCTGAAGTGGAATAGAAGCACCTGGTGGGACAAAGTAAAGTTTGAAGCTTTGCTTGGTTCACTTGATGGTTAACCCAAAAACCTGAATCAACTCTAAACACAAGCAAATATGAATACAGATGAAATCAAAACAAGTGGAGAATTTTCTTTATATCATCCCTTTAGAGTCATCTCACTCTAAATATATTTTTATTTGTAAATCTGTTTCCAGATGTCTTAATCATGGTAATAAAGTTTTAGAAAAAGTAAAATACTATTTTTTTTTAAGCATATATTTTTTGCAGAGCTGCACGTCCTCTTTAGAAATTGGCCTCTGGGTTGGGGCAGGAACTGCCGGCGCACAAGTAACCCTACATTGATATCCCAGCATGCCTTTGTTTACACACTCTCACTCTCTCCTGTTAGCTTACAGCTCCTCGCAAGCCCAGGCTAACATTAGCATAGTTAAAAAAAGGCAAAAAATATTAATTATTATGAAATATCCAGCCATACAGTTTTGATCCAAATGGCAGCTCAGAGGAGGAAAACAATTTTTTCTATTTTTCTGCAAGTGCGTGATGTAGAATTGGTGCAGAGAAGAGAGACTTTGGCCCACCCTGCAGTAGCTGCGTAACAAAACCGGGCTTTTTCAAACTGTGGGTTTTCATCGGCTTCTGATCTAACACAATTTGAATAAAGAAATACTCAGAAACCCAATTTATCTTAAAATGAGAAAAATGTCATTAGAACATGTTAAAAACATCAAAAACACAATTTTCATTTGACTGGATCTATAAAATAAAGTAAGCAATATCAAATAAGCTTCAGAAATTATAGTTTATTTCTTTTTTTTATTTTATGTGTACATTTTTTCTTCTCAACAAGTCAATGAATGGAGGAAAGATTTATTTTAAGTTTAAAAGTAATAAAGTGGGATTTAGCAAATCTAGGTTTAAAAAAAAAACCTGGACATACATCAGAGAAAACGGACAAAATATAAAGATAACAAACAAAATCTCAGGGAAAAGAAGATTAGAAGTCCTAAAATCTTTAGTTCTTTTGTCCATTATATCCAAAAGAAATTAGCGTCCAAAAGTTAATTTTCAGGGTTTATCATCTACTCTAATAACTACAGTTGAAACACAAAAAAAATGCTAAAAGTGCAATGATTAAAACAAAAACATATCTATAATAATGTGCTACAGACACATGAAAATAAAATAAACTGAACTTCTGGAAAATAGAATTTTGGGCTATTGTGGTAATGATGACTAAGAAGTAGCACCTCTGGTTGTTTTCCTTTTAAATATTGTCTGTTTAAAAAATAAAATCCCCTAAAGTTTATGGACCAGGAGTTGCTGAGTTCCAAGCAGATAGTCTTTTTTATTTTCAGGTAGTTAAAAACTAAAATAAAATCTTTGATGTTAAAGGTACCAAAGGTTCAACCTTTAACTGAGAGGTTGAACATAAAAAATAAACTATAAAGATGGGAAATTTTTATTTTCTAGAAAAAGGTCTAAGAATTTTTATTCATCCAGAAAGCCTTTGATCTCAGAATAAATTCATTTGGTAAAAAAAAAAAAACACACAAAATTATGACTTTTATTATGAAAATCAACACTATACAGATTAAGTTTTTAAACTGAGTCCTGATGCAGGATGAAAGTGAATCAGAGATAATAACTACGGGAAAAGTTTCTTTTTAAATACTTTTTGAGTCGTGGCATACAGTGTAAATGTTTCCATCCTGGAAAGTTAAAGAAAATATAAAATATCAAGATAAGAAGAGAACTGAAAAAATAAAAAAAAAAATCAGAATCACTCGTTACCATCACTCAGCAACAGGCAGTCAGCAAACAAATGCAGCAACAGGTCTCTATAATGATCAACAAATGAGGAGGCATGACAAAACCATGCTAATGAGAGCAGCTACCACGCTGTGGGACTGCCACCCCCATCCAGCAAGCATGAACACTGCCACCCTCCTTTGTGGGAGGGTGAAGAGGGCTGAAGGAAGCAGTAATTAACATTCACCGCCCTCTTATTAGCATCCCACCGTCGGGAACGCTGCACCGTACTCACCGCAGATTTTCCGCTCCGCCCCGTTCTCTTGATCTGTAACATCATTTGGTTTGTTACCAAACTGACAGATGCAATAATTACAGAGAAACTGGCTTTTGTGAGAAACTGCTGCTCTTCACATGTTCTGTGCAACAAACGGTAAAGATGAGAGGCTCTGAATGGATCATCACAAGAGTAACGGACACGTTTAAGATGGAATATCACAGAAAAGAAACAAATCCCACCCAGCCTCAGAATATCAAATAAAACCATTTAAAGACTTAAATCAGAGATGTCAAGTCTGTAGAAATCTACAAACTGACAAAAGAGGAACTTTTAAAAAAAAATGTAATAATTTAGTTTTTCCATGTATTCTCTAGCTTTTATCTTAAAAGGGCTGGATGAAAAAATGTAATCTGATATGGACTCTAAACTGTGCATTGGGGCAGAAATGACCTTCAGATCATGTGTGAATATAAGAACAAATTCACCAGGGGGTGGATGCTAATAAAAGCTGCTGCATGGCTACTATTTCTTTCTGTAACATTTGATCCATTTATGATGCGACAAAAGTAAAAACCTTTTTAATGAAGAAGCAATAAGATTAAAATTAGTATAAAGATTATAAATATATTTTTCAATTTCACCAAAACTTAAAGAACCACTCCAATGAAAATCGTTTTTTTTTTTTTTTTTTTTAACATGTTCTTTTCGCATTTTTCCACATAGCACAGGACCTATATAAAACAATTTATATTATTTCTTAATACGATCTCTTAAGTAATTGTGTCAAAAGTCCCCTCCATAAATCTGAATAATATTTATAATGAGCTACTGCCACTGTGCATATCACACGTCTTACAAAAACGACAAAGCTAATTTTGGCTAAAAACTTCATAATCATAATTAAATGGTCACTGGGAACAATTTTACAATAGGGGTGGGAATTTAAAGACCCATTCAAATGAAAATTATGTTTTTGGAGTTTTTAAAACATGTTTTTGTAGCATTCTCTCATAATGGAGGACATGTATCAAATAATTTAGAATAAAACTGCATTTCTGAGTATTTCTTTGTTCAAATTGTGATGAATCAGGAGCAGATTATGAAATTGCCATTTGAAAAAGCTCTCAGTCGTCATGTGACATGGGCGTGCATTCTGATGCATCCACTTGCACACACATAAATACGTTAATGTCTTCATTAAAAAAGGGATGATGGGATATCAGTGGAAGCTTACTTCCACACCAATAGTCCCGCCTACAATTGAGATGAGTTTCTAATGAACTACTACCACTCCACTGAAACTATATTCTTTTTGGCTAAAAATGACATAATCATAATTAAAAGACCACTAGGAACGCTTTTAAATTAGATCAAAAATCAAATTGGGAGGGGCTTTAAATGTATATTTAAAGAAAAACTACTCATGTGAAAGGCTTAACTTTTTTTTAACAAACCTATTATTCTATATTACAAATTAACCAACTTCATTACAGTTACAAGAAAAAAAAAAAGCAATTAAAGTTAGCTCATCTTTGACAAGCCTTTTTTTTTTAAATGGTTGTCATGGTTACCCGTCTTCATTCAAAATCACATGAGGGGAGCTTAAGATTCAGAATAGCCAACCATGCAGGATAAAGCTGAGACATAAGTACAACGTTACAGTAAAGTTTCCTTTTGCTCTTTTCTTGTGTTAAAAAAGCGACAACTTAAATGTAATGAAAACAGTTTCATATGAATCTGAAGGTGATGTTTAAAAAAAGTAAATTCAACTTAAATAAAAAAAAAGGCATATTTCATCTTTTTATTGTTTTACCTTTGGTGTGTGGTTAAGAGGAACAGAATTGAAACATCCCATTCTAAAAGTGTTTGAGCTCGTTATTGTGGGCCAAGAAGATTTAGAGAAGATTGATGTGGATTTAAATTAATTTAAAGTTTTGCCAAAACATATCCAATATAAAAAAATGCTCGTCATCAGTTCACAACTGGATATAAATACATTTTCTATAATTAATGACTACAACAGCCAAGAGAGCAACCAGGGGGGAACAAAATAATGACTTCCAACACTTCTAAAGATGCGCAAACAGCACATATTTCACTTTCAGAGAGAAAGATGCATCAATAGCCGTCTTTACTCACAGGATTAATCCCTGCGTCTGACGCCGCCGAGGCTGAAGCTGCCGCTGGGTTCGCACCAACTTCTCCTCCTGACTCCACTTGAGACAACACGTTCACAAATGATGCCAGGGACTCTGAGCAAAGGGGAGAGGAGCTTTCAAATACTGCAAATGGTGTACACAGTGACTAGAAACACTTTAGCATTACAAATATATATAT
>NC_050520.1:8487336-8497064 GCF_002922805.2 Oryzias melastigma
AACACAGAAATACTTAAAATGTAATATTTATAAAAAATTTAATCTATAAATTGTAGCTTGCATATAAAGTTAAAAAGAAAAGAAGTAAAGATTTTGTTTCACATTTCAATCAAATTTGTGCAAAAAAAAAACTTTTTTGAAGTTTTAATGGTTTTTGCATAATATAATTTGGAAACAGCGTGTTCCAAATTATAATACAAATTAAATTTTTCTATGATTTTCTAAATGCAAATGACTTCTAAAATTAAGTCACTAATCATTAGAGTAACTATTAAATGTTGTTGAACTGTATTTTTTTCAAAAATGAAAACCTTAAAATGCACTCTTCCACATTATTACACACAAGTTCCACAACATTTGTTAGATTTTAAAGAACTGAAAATGGTCATTTGTTGAATTTTCTGCAGCAGCAGGCCATATTAACTAAAATCAAAAACTATTCTAATCAAAAACATCTTCATACGTGAAGTTACATTTGAACATAGGAGCCCTTATTTTGTAGGAGCTTCACAATTCTTGCATCCTTTGAACTTTTTGGAGAGTTTCTGCTTGAATTTCTTTGCGGGATGTTGAAATAGCCTCCCAGAGCTGCTGTTGGGATGTGAACTGCCTCCCACTCTCATATATATGCTGCTAGAGGATGCTCTAAAGGTTGTCAATGGGTTGAGGTCAGGGGAGGATGGGGGTCACAATGTCAGTTTCTCTCTTTTTATGCCCATAGTAGTCAAAAATGCAGAGGTATTCCTGCAGAATGAGGTGGTGCATTGTCATGGGAGAAGAGGATTTTGCAACAAAAAAGCACATTTTTCTTTTTGTACCATGGAAGAAAGTGGTTTTCACACCTTCAAGGACTGACCAGCTCTCTCTTCATGATTCTGGCCCAAACCATGACTCCGCCACCTCCTTGGTGACATTGCACCCTTGTTGGGACATGGTGGTCACCCACCAACCACCCACTACTCCATCCATCCTGACCATCCAGGGTTACACAGCACTCATCAGTTAACAAGACCTTAGACTTGAATACAATTTGCATAATAATTTGGAACACACTCTAAAATTAAAAAAAAAAAAACAATATCTTAAGTATTTTAAACTGCTTCAAGATGAGGTTTTATTGGAAACATTAAGGAAGTAAACCTTTTACTTTATGAACTCAATACTTTTTAAATCCTTATTTTGAAATCCCACTTTAGAGTCAGAGTATGTGAATACTAATTCAGATGTTGACACTATTACATAAAAAATAAAACTGTTCCAACACGAGACTACAAAGAGCGCAGTCATTACATCACTCAGCAACAGGCAGTCGCCAAACGTAGCAACACGTCTCTATAATGAGCAGCAAATGAAAAGGTGCACAAAAACCAGAACAGCTAGCACCCTGTGGGACCGTCACCTTCCGTTCTTACATCTGAGTGCGTTCAGAATAGTAAAAGGGCAGAACAATAATTAACATGAACCACTGTCTTGTCTGCATCAGACCTTTAGGGAACACTACACTGATTCCTTCCTTTTTTACTTCATCTGAAACATCACCTGCTGCTCATTCCCTTTTTGTTACCAAACTCACTGTGATTTATGAAACCTGATTATAGAAGGATAGAATGAATCATTTGGCTTCCATCAGTCCAGTCTGGATGGCACCTCTTTACATAAAATCTTGGACAGCTGCACAGGCGGGTTAACTCCAGAAACACTGAGCCAAACATCACTCTGTCTTTAGGTGTTAATGCATAAACAAACCGCAGAGTCCATTTATAAATCGCTTTTAAATAACACATCCATCTAAATAACATCTGCAGTTTTTAGTTTAAGACAAAACCTTATTAAGAATCTACCAAATGGCGAACACAATACAATATAGTGAGTAGGGAAGAAATTCGGACATAGCTATGGATCGTCGGGAAAACAGTGTGAGAAGCAAAGAGCATCACATTAAAAGTATATTTTTTTTAAACCATTGTTTTGTGCCAGCAACTCATTTCCCACTATAAATGTTTTTCTCCCTTCTCCCTGATTTTTATTGAATGTTTTTACACTATAGTTCTGCAGATTATAAATTTCTGTTGTAAACATAATGCAGGTGTTTGCTTTAGACAGGAACAAAAATTGGAATCTTTATTTTTAAATTGGTATTTATATCACTACGATTTGGTTTTCGTCATTTAAAGGTTTTTTATTTTTTTGTAAACATAATAACATTCTTAAATATAGATGTAAGTAGAGTAAACATGGAAATTAGACAGCAAAAATACATATTTAGTAAAAGAAAAGACCTTTTTTGTCTTAACTTATTGTGTGGTAGTAATTTAGTTCCCACTAAAGGTGAAAAAAAAGTAATACTTGACATTGCTAAAATATTATATTCTAATATTTGTTGAAATAATAATTTGTTAGTCCCAATAAAGACAAATGCAGAGTTTCTAGTATGTGTTGTGTGCAGGTGTGTAATATAAATGATACTGCACCAATAAAAAGAAAGTAAAGAAAGCAAGTGGATGTCAAACAACCCAATAACAACAAAAAAAATAAAAAAAATAAATAAAAAAATGCAATAACACTGATAACCTTGCTGCAAAAAAAAAAAAAAAAAAACATCTTGGCCTTGAAATTTGAAGTTATTTTGACAAGTTTCTGCTCTCACAATTCACTGCTGCTATTGTCCTTGTAAATTCTGCATCACACCAACATAAGTCATGCTCTTTGTCTTCTTTCCTGACCTTGAATGGTGGTGGGCTTGGTGGCGTTTGTGAAATCACAAATTTCATCCCACTGGTCCCTCACAGCCTCGGGAGTCATGGGTTTACTTTTTTGTCTCAAAATGCGACCCTGTGAACGTTCCCAGCGCACTGCGTGAACAAACACACACAAATAAAAAGAGGGTCACTGCACAGAACAGTCCCACACATGCAGGAAAACGAGGGCTTATAAATATCACAAACACATCCAGACATTCCCTCTGAAAAACTACTCACATTTACCAATCCAGCCTGCACCAACCTGAAAGCAGA
Organism: Oryzias melastigma; assembly: GCF_002922805.2. Lineage (NCBI taxonomy): Eukaryota > Metazoa > Chordata > Actinopteri > Beloniformes > Adrianichthyidae > Oryzias > Oryzias melastigma. Next base: position 8,490,351 of record NC_050520.1, read on the forward strand.
TGAAATTTGAGAAGATGAACAAACATCAAAGAGATGTTCTCTTCCTATGAAACCCAAAGCATTACTGTTCTCCGACAGACCGGAGAAAAATGACAAAATGCTGCAGGACACACTATGGCAAAAGTAAGGTGTTATTTTCCCACGCACCTCAAACAGACCTCCATTTTCTTGGCACTGTTCATGACAGAGCCAGAGGACCAAAGGAGCAACGTACTCCGGCTTCAGGGAGGCCACAAGATCTAAATAAAACATAGACCAAAAATCAGAACAACAAACTGCTTTTTAAAGCTCCGACTGTTTGTTTGCCCTATAAGTTCATGCTTGGTCACGCACTTGCCCGCCTGCAACAACAAACAAAAATGTGCTATAAATAATTGGATGTTTTTGAAAATTTTAAACAAGAAAATGAGAACAAAGCAAACCTTAAAATAAAATTTTAGCTCTTACGTAGAATTTAAATCGATTCTTATGATTCAATGAAAATCTTTTAAATCAAAACAAGTCTTTTTAAACTATTTTAATTTTCTTAGGACTAATATTTTCTATTAAAATCTATTACAGTAAAACTCATTTATTGCAATCAATTCAAAATAAAACGTGAGACAAAATATTTACTTTAGTGGCTAGAGATCAGCTGCGATGCGTTCGCTTTGTTCTTTTTTTGTCTTTCGCTGAAGTCAAAGAGAGCCAGCATATGGAAACAAGTCATTTAGCAACATGAGGCCATCCTGTGACAGTTGGCACGGGCCGGAGTGACAGATGCTCGTGCAGACCAGCACAGAGCAGGAGACAAACATTCCTCTGGTCTGTCATTTAATAAACTATTAGAGCTGGAACCACAGTCCGTACAGGATCTTTGAAAGAAATTTTAACCAAATGTCGACTTTGCTGGCTGAATTATTTTTGAATAAATAAATAGTTTTTAGCAATCTCTGAAAATAAATGATAGTACTGCACTTTAAGGCCCTGTCACACAGCCTCTACATTCATTTTGCCTATTGTTCACGTTTCTAATTTCAGTCTCTGGTAATACATGCGTGTTACAGTATGTAATTCATAGGCGTTTCTTGTGTTTTTCAATGTCTTTCCTTTTAGACTTATTTTGGTTTGATCCCTGAATATACATGGTTATATTCCCAACTTTCTAAATCTGTATCCATTTTTTGTCCCTTTCTTTTGTACTTGCTAGGATGACCCAAATCTCACATTTTACTTTGTTTATTGTGATGTTAATTACCTGTAATATTGCATTTTAAGGCAATAAAGTTCTATGAAAAAAACAATATGCTAATTTTCAGCATTTTTTGTCTGATCCTGATTCAAAACAAGTGGAATCAAATACTCAGAAATGCTATTTTAAGCTTAGTTTCCTTAATATTTGTCTAGAGCATGTTACAAAAGCAAAAAACTGTATTTTTATTACAGTAAGTTTTTTTAGATTGTAAATATCAGTAAAATATTCTATAAAAAATGTGGGGCATTTTTCTTATATTTTTCAATGTTTAAAGATCTAGCAATAGCTTGCATGAAAGACCAGTTTTTCCATTCATAATCTTACTAATGAAAACTGACAAAGTACTCAGCTTCTGTGATCCCTTTTTAGTTGCAAGAAAAAGAAAGATTACATCCTGTTTTTGAATATTAGATGGATAATTTGCATGTCTAACACCAGAGCTGTTGTCTCACATTCAGTAAACAAACTGTTTTCAGGGCATTTCAAAGAAAAAAAGTGTTTTAATGGAAATGAGAGTGTTGATGTGATAAAAACAAAGTGGTAGGTTTTTCTAAAAAGCGATGAGCACCCACAAAAGAGAATAAATCAATACAATGTTTGATCTGTGTGTACCTGGCGGCATGACAGTCTCAGTGAGGCGGGAGCCTGCGATGGGAGCAATGGTGTTGCAGTGGATGTTGTACTTGCGTCCCTCAATAGCTAAGGTGTTAGCCAGCCCCAGCATGCCCAGCTTGGCAGCGCTGTAGTTTGCCTGGCCAAAGTTACCGTAGATGCCTGCAGCTGAGGCCGTCATGATGATTCTGGACACAGACAACCCGGAGAAAACCGGTCGGTGTTGATGCAAAGTGACAAGAAGCGCTGTGGAGTAATGGGAAACTGTGACAGCCCACACAAAACCTTACAGAGACGTTTCATAAACACACAGTCGAGCATCCAGCACATAAAATCCAAACAACACCTACACCTCTTTTTTTTTTTAAGAGGTTTTAAAGAGCAACATTTGAAGCATATAATATGTCATTGAAAGAATAAAATTTGAATACAGGTTAGCATTTAAGGACAGGATTTCCTGCTGACACTGCACTTCAGCTGAGCAGAAGTAATGAGGTTAAGCAGCAAAGCCACAGTAACTGCAGGAAACATCTGTAACAAGCCATCTCACTGGTCATAAGGAGGCAGCGATCCATATCACAGCCCACTCACACAGGGAAATACCACAGGACAGGCAATGACTAAATGTTCTTCACATCGGTAACTTTTAGACACTCAAGTCCACAAGATGTTTACAGAGAAACATTATAGAACAGCAGTTTCTGCAGAGCAGCAGAAGCTTTTTATAAATTTATCTCTGGGTTGTGGGCTGGACTGTTGGCGCGGAAGTAACCATTTCCCAGCATTCCTTTGTTTGCACACTTTCCCACTAGCTTACAGCCCCTCACTACCTCAAGCTAATATTAATGTGGCAAAAAAAACAGCGAGCAGCTGTCCAGCTTTGAGCCAGATGGCAGCTCAGACGAGGAAAACAAAGACGTTAATGGATCTATTTGTCTGCAAATTTAGGAATTGGAGACTTTGGCAGTTGCTGCACCACAAACCCGAGCTGTTTCAAACCACTGGTTTTCATCTGCTTCTGATCCAGCATGATTTGAATAAAGAAAAACCCAGAAACATAGTTTCAATCTTAAATTATTTTATATATGTCCTACATCATGAGGAAAAGGACATGTTAAAAACGCCAAAAACACCATTTTCATTGGAGTGGATCTTTAAAAAAATATGTTCATTTTTAAAGGAAATGTTTTAGAAATGTTGCTTTGGAAGCAACAAACAACAGAATTGGTTAAATTCACAAATTTACAATTCAACTTCAGTTCCAAATGAAAACTCCAAATGATTTACTTTTTAAACTTCCAGTCTAAAATACTTTTGTTAATCTATAAGCATATTTTTTCTCAAAACTAGTGATTTAAACTAAATAAAGAGGTAATTTTAATCACTGAAAATACTTTTGTTTTTCTGGAGTTAAGAGAGTAGAAGTTTTGAATGAATGAATCTTTATTTAAATAGCACTTTACAACTCATTTCAGTGTACCAAAGTGCTTCACAAAAAATTAAAAAAAAGAAAGTTTTAAAATAGGCAAATTAGGAAAAAAATTTAAAAAAAACAGCATAAACAGTTTTGAAATAATCTATAACTTTTTGCTATTTATTCTTCTTACCGGCCAAAATTTTGATTTTTCATGTGGTTCCAGGCGGCTCGGGAAACCAAGAAAGATCCTCTTAAGTGAACTCTCTGAATGAGGTCTGGGGGGAAAAAAAGAGATGTAAATGACTAAATTTAAAAATAAAATAATGCAATTAGAATTGTATTTTATTTTTAAGACAGCAAGGTAAATATAGGGAAAAAAAGGGATCCTTTTCTTACCCCAGTCCAAATCACTGGTCCTAACAAATGATCGATCACGAAGTATTCTAAGAAAAAAATATATAATAAAGTCAAAGTTTAAAAAATCATAACCACCCAACTTATATTACAAGGATTACACCAGAAAGACTATTTGATTAGTAAATAATAAAAGTAATTTCTATAAAATACTCACCCTGCATTGTTCACAACAATATCTAGAAGAGTAGCATAGTTTGTATTTAAATTCATGGTATAACCAACAATAATAATAAAACTTTTCATATAATAAAATTAAAAATGTACCTATTCTTCCAAATGCATCCAGGGCCGACTGAATCAGCTTCTCCCCATCTTCAACAGAATCTGTGAGCACATAAAAAAGTGTTATTCTAACTTAATTTAGCTTATTTTAACTGAACAACTTGGTCTTTGTTTGTTGAAACCTGATTAATGGCTACTTAGTTCTCCTAATACGATTAAATCAGTCTAAATAGCTTTTGTTACCAAAATAAAATACACAAGCAGGAAGATCACTGGAAACTTTTTTATATAGGGGAAAAAAGTAAACTGTGTTCAAAGTGATGATGGGCAAGTTAACATTTTTATTGATCTTTAGCCATTGTTGTTCATGAGAATATGTCTGACTCAAAATTACCAATGAATCACGCATCAAAGACCTTTTACACTCTCAAAAACTGCATTTTTTCCATGAAACCAAGAAGATGGTGGAAACAAAAGCTGACGCATTCATCTTCAATACTCACCGTTTCATCCTTGGGCAACAGACTGACACAAATCAATAGTGTTTTTAGTCTGTCATTACTTAAACTATCCAACTTGTGGAAAACAAGGTGGAGAAAATAACAGTGGAGAGAATGAAGAGGGAGAGAGCAGGGAAGGGTAATCTATACTTCTCACCATAGTTTGCAACAGCTTTGCCTCCTTTTGCTCTTATCTCCTCCACCACCTTATCAGCCGCTGCAGAACTTTTCCCGCCGCCTTTTGTGTCCGCCCCAAGGTCATTCACTTCATTACAACAAAGATAAAACAGAAATAATAGCACGAATTCTGTCATTTTTTTTGTAAGTGATAAGCTTGCATTAAGGTTTGAGCTGATTACTTGTTAGAGTTGATGCTGACTTTCTTTCCACAGCAACTTTCAAACTTGAGCACAACTTAAAATGCTTTACAGGATAACAGAATATTGAGATGTGCAACAGTAAAACAATATAACCACTCAGTAGAACCTTAAGCCTCAGTAGTTCTACTATAGCAGAATACACAGAGGGTCTGCAACCTAGGGCGCCGGATTATCTAGCAAAAACGAAGTTTCATCTACTGTCAGGTAGGTTTTTTATTCGAAGCTTAAAGCACATATTCTTATCTTCTGCTGCAAAACAGTGTCTAGCTGATGTTCAGTAGCAACGCTCTTAAAGAATATGAATTAATTTACATGTGTAGGTTTTTCTTATTTATTGTATTCTACCCTAATGTTGCTCTTTTTATCGTAAACAGAGAAAAAAATGAAAGTGCACCAAAATTCAAAATGATAGAAAAAGCCCTATTTTACTAAACCTTCTTGCATTTTTAATTCAGCTGCAGCAGGAGGATTCTATTAGACACAGAATGTATTTTATTTTGAAAGGAACTTGAATGTGCTGCTGGAAAAAGTTAAAACTGGGGCAGAAAAATAAAGTTTTCTTCATTCTGCTCCCTTGTATTTCCCCTGCATATGATGTTTTATATTGTTTTAATGTTTTTTTAAAAAAGGGGGAAAAAATGTTATATATTTTTTTTTAAAAACAAAAATATAGCACTGTTATGGCTTAATAATTGTAAAAGTTTAAAAGCTACATTTAAAAAAATTAGTGTATTTTTCTAGCAGGGAAAAAAGATTAAACTTTATGGCTCTTGCTGGATTTTTGTCAATAAAAATTGACCCTAATGGCATTCTTAGCATTAAAGGTTGAAAACATCTTTTCTAGTACATAGTAGGAAATATATATACGTATATATATTATTTATTTATTTATTTTTTTTTAAGAGACATGATGGTTTTGATGGATGGATTGACATTGCTGGCTATTCAAACAATAGTGTTATACGGTTTCTAAAAACTATTTATTAGTATCGGGCTTCATCTTATGGACTGAGCTGCAAGGTGCTGTAAATAACAAACTCATGAATTTGAATGAAAAAAATGAACCCTGATTGAGAACCTTGGGGAACACCATTTCCAACTCTGGTCTGTGAAGAGGACATTGTAACAATATCCACTAAATTTTCAAGATTTTGACAAAACAATTTTTTATTTTTGTGTGTTAAAAGTCTTTATTGATTCCAAAACACATAAATGAAACCATCAAAATGAATGATGTCATAAAAAATGCATTTTTGACATCAGTTCAATTAGATGTTATTTACTCAAAATCCAGATTAAAATTATTTTAACTGTTGGCTACATGATCCCAGTGTCCCTGCTCAAGACTCAGCAGGTTTATGAATTACTCAGTGATTTAATAAATGTGAATCTGTAATCAAAATATTAGTCTTTTATTTTTAAGGATTATACCGATAATGTTTTATTTTGATCTGTCATTGGGTGGCACAGAAGGATCAAAGGTGGGCTTGTTTGGCAACAAGTATTTATTGCTGTTTAAAGTTTAAAAGATAGTGGATCCATTCAGTTGATAAAAAGAGACGGATATGAAAATTCGAAGAAGAGGTGATAAGAGGCCGAGCATCTTTTAATAAAACCGAATAAGAAAAGGATTCACTAAATGCACTAAAATAAAATCCTGAACAAAATATCATTTTAAAACAGAAATATTTCTCTAAAAAAAAAAATCAGCTAAAATAGTGCTGCAAGAGATGTGAGGCAATATATTTATTTTGGCTTATCACTGCACTATTTTATTCTCGTTTTCCACAAGTATTTTGTGTACAATGCAAAACTAACTTACCAGGTTATCTTTGGTTGAGATTTTGCAATCATCCATTTAATAGTTACAAGCTATTCCTTATATAATGAATGATTTATTTTTTCTTTAAAAAGCTCTTTTTTGAAAGCAAT
>NC_050520.1:8497087-8520299 GCF_002922805.2 Oryzias melastigma
TTGCTTAAGCCAAAAGGTAAAACAATTAAGTACAAGTTAACGCCACCTTCATATCATTCTGCTTTGGTAAACATAAGGCCACACAGTGCTGGCCGTGTGCCCAGAGTCACTTGAAGGAATATTACTGCTGCAAAAATTTGGCCACGTTCTAAACACAAAAAAAAAAATCAATATGTGCATCCAGCGTCTGTCAAAAAAGGACACAAAACAGAGGTCGACAGCATGTCCCACAGATGCAATAATCTATGAGTATGAAGATCACTGCCTTTTTGTGTATGTGTTGCCATTAGTGATACAGTCACATGATGTCATTCCTAAGGATTACTCTAAATGGTACAAAACTAACCTTTTTTTTGTACAAAACATATACATAGTATTACAAAGCATAGTTAATATTAAGTATTTTTTTTATATATATTTATTTTTACTCACCGACTACTGAGGCTCCTCTTGCAGCAAAAGCCAAAGCATATTCTCTGCCAAGTCCTGAGAAGAAACACTTAATTCATGAGAATAAAACAGCCATGGAACTCAGTCAGTCGCTTGTTCTGCCCTTTCACACACTTTCATCACACTCGTACTTTGCTCCCTCGTCCGGGGTAGCTTGTCAAAAGTGAAGAATCATTTATAATCTGTATTTTTTGTCCCAACTTGGTATTGCACACATTTAACAGCTTTTTTAATGTTATTTTTTACTAATTCGCCCCTAAAAACACCAATTAGCATAGTAGCAACATAAGCTAAAGCGAACACAAGCGTTTGACAGACACGGAAAAAGCGAGATTTACCTCCTCCAGCTCCGGTGACAAGCACGACTCGTCCGTTAAATGACAGAGACATTTCTCTAAGTTGCTAAATCAATGTGGGTTTGAAGGCAACACCAATTCAGAGGCTGCACCGTCTGAGTCAGCAGAGGTGAACTCTTGCAGATTCCACTTCCGTGTTTACAAAGGGGTCGTTCCCAGCTGTGACCAATCAGAAATCAGGATTCTGTGACGTACGTTCAAAGTGTCGATAATGACTCCACCTTTTCCGATAAGGTTTTCATTGTAATTCCAAAACAACAGATTTTTAAAGGGGCATTTTTAAGAACTGTAACGTTTTTATTTTATTATTTTTTTTTAAATATTTATTATTCAATTTTGAAGCGTAAATAGACTATATTTATAATGTTTAAGTCCTGGAATTTATTAGTTACAAATAATTTGTTATTTTTATATCAAAGCATCAGTTTTCGCTTTAAAAAATCCACTAAACTGAAGTTTTCAGGTTTAAAAAATAAAATTGTTATTGTAAAATCTTAATTTTTTAATTTAAAAAATTGAAACTATTGTTCTGAGTGACAAAATATTCTCTTAATCTGATCAAATAACAGATTTTTTTTTTTAAACTTGCCTTATGGCAATAAAATTTGAGATAATCTTGCAGGTATAATACACAACAGACCATTTGGCTATTTTTAATAGGACTTGCAGTAAGGCACACAAAACAAATATTTACTTATGGTGTGCATGATCAAAAAATGGCTATATATGCAACATTATGCGCAAAATGTAAAGGTAAAGCATTTAAAGCAGGGTTCTGCAACTTGAGGCTCCAAAGCCACAACTGGCTCATTTTTGTCCTCCATAGTGGCTCTTGGCTTTGAAAGAAAAATGTTAATAATTTGATTTTAAAAATAGGTCTGCAGTTTTCATTTCTTTTTAGAAGTTTATAAATGTGTGTTGAATTTTGTAACATGTCAGATAACTCAGTAAAGGGATGATACAAGTTTTAATCTACTGTCCATACATCCATGCATTCATAACAATAGAAAATTATGCTTGAATGTTTGATTTCGACTTTTTTACATTTTAATTCTAAGTAAATCTGATGCAGAATGAGGATCTTATTTGATACAAGGTGGATTTTATTTTGAAAGGCACTTGGATGTGCTGTTGCAGTAAAAGAAGCAAAATGTTCCCTTGTTATGAAATATTTTTTGTAAAGATGTTAAAGTGATTTTAGAAACAAATAGCTTAATGGCCACAGAAACATAAATTAAGTGTATTTTTGTAACGTTTTGTGATTGAGCATTTTAGTCACTAAATTAAAATTCTATTTTTATAAGATTTTGTGGCTTTTGCCAGGTTTGGGTTGGTTAGAAATTGGACCAAATGGCTCATTTGCAGGAATGTAAATATTTTTTAACAATTGAACTCATATCATAATTTTTGGTTTCCAGTACAACTTACAGTCAATGTAGGTTAATTTTGTATGATCTGATTCACTGACCTAAAATCAATCTGGGACATCTTTAACTAAAACTCCTGTGTGACTCATAAACAAATGCCTGATACTGAACAGTAAAGGTGAAGTTTTCCAGATTTCTTGTATTTCTTCTAAAATAATCAAGTGTAAATTAAATATGTGTACAAACAGACAAGTAAGCAATAATTACTGTCTAATCCATTTACTTTTTAGTTTTATAAAGTTCAGCCCAATGTTGTTTTCCCACATCAAAATAATAAAAACTAAACATTATTGCACGCTTGTGGTGTATGGGAATTGCCCCATACTGTCAATGTAATTGACCAAACTGAACCATAAAAATATATCTAATATTTCCATGCCCCCAAATTATTTAACTCTTTCATTAATAAAAACAAAATCACTGAAATAATATAAAACTGTACATGTGAAAGTGTTTCATCTTACCCATTCCCAATGGATTATTCCATCAACAGCAAGTATATTTAGACATTTGAATATAATTTCACTTTTTCAATTCGTATCAAAACAATCTTGGCATTGACAATGTTTAAAAGTAGACCAGTGAAGAAGTTATTTGATGGACAAACTTTTAAGGAACAACCCCTGCAGAGGGCTCCATGTTATTGTTCGCCTGGGGCCCCAACACTGATACATCCGCCACTGCTGTGTGGTCACACGTCTTTGCAAAATTCAAAAGGTTTAATTGGTTATTTTATTAATTGCTCTTTCACAATAAAGGTTTCAGACTCCTGGTTTATAAACTCTTTAATGTTGATGAGTTTTTATGTTTATATTTTTATTTAAAAAATGAATTTTAAGCCAATAAGCACTAAGAAATTGAATGTTATTAAAGCTCATAGCTACATAAATGTCACTTTTGTTGCTGGATTTGACTGTTATAAGGAAGGAAAGATTTGTATGAACTTTTTTCAGCAGTGTTTCCTGTCATCCTAACAGTGACAGTGGAAGGAAAGCGGCGAGCATCAGTCGGAGTGATAATCCGAGGGAGGGAGGAGAGGCAGAGCGCACCAGGATGCTCTGCTCTGCGCCCGGACGCTGCCTGCTCTCCTTAGACTCTCCAAGGAGGCTGTGATGGAGACAAGATGAACCGAGCGAGGTGTTTTTCCGCGGGAAGTCGGGCGTCATCACCACAAAAGGCTCTTTCGGGGAAAGTGGAGGAATACGTCCCGTTTTGCTTGATTTTTGTGGATTATGGACCGTAGCAGCGACGTACCCCCAAAGAGATGCTACTTGTTCCTCTCTGCTAATATTCTTCAACACCAAATCGACTATTTTCATTCCTCTAGAAAATGTTCAACCTCACGTGAAATCTTCTGTTTGTCATTTTTTTCCTGTGCGACGTAGACGCGCGTGCGAAGGCGCCGCTTGTCAGACAGCATGATCCAATATTTTGATATACCGTTATTTTTGTGGTATGTGTTCCGCTCCAGTGCGCATGCCTAGCGGTGGATGTAGAATGCCGCCCGACACCACTTCTTCGCCTCGTCCTGACCACGATGTGGGAGCAGGAGTGGAGGGAGCGCAGGACTGAAGGAGGATGCGTTGGCAGCGGCGTGAACACCAAAAAGGATTTTTTTGGGTCTTGTGTTCCTTCACGAAATAGCCCAGATTGTGCCATAAACTGAAGAATGTCAGGACCACCAAATGCGGAGGCTGAAGGAGTAGTCTCCAAAGTACAAGTCAAAAAGGAGATTAAGACAATCGTGGAGAATTTGGAAACTATCTTGGGAGACCTGAAGGATGTGGCCAAAGAACTAAAAGAGGTGAGCTGATTCTGAATGTCTGTCTTTCAGGTGGTCCAAAGCCCCTCTGATGGGAGGCTGACATCCACCTCTGTGTGGCCTGGAAATGGCACACAGTCATGCCTTCCTTCACACATGCACAGACAGGGCTGCACTCCTCCTGTAATGTGATCATCATCTCCAACATGAAAGACATTTGGCAGGGAGGACGTGGGGAGTGAAATGACAGGACAGATTCTTCGCTCTGACTCACTCCCAACTATGATGAAACTGAGAAAAATGTAATCACAATTAATATTTAATGGACAAGTTGATTCAACCATGAAGGCGCCTTTGCATTGCATTTCATCATCTAAATACTGTTGCTGTTGTTTGCTGCAAATTATCTCCTGGTATGTGAGAGAGATGCATCCTGTCCTTTGTGCTGCTTTTTTTGTTAAATCCATCTTGTGATCTTTTTTGTTTGTCATCCATGCAAAAGTAATGAAGAAGCAATGATATTGCTGCATGCTTTTCATCAGACATGTCCAAAGTCTGGCCTGTGGGCCAAATATGGTTCAAATTTCCACTGGCTCCTTTAATAAAATCCATCACAATTTTTTGATTGGCTAAATTATGTCTTAAGCTGTGGAAACACTATCGTGCGATCCTTCTGGAACACTTTCTAGGTCATTTAATAAAAAAGAAAAGTTGACAAGTGAGGGCTACTGCTTCCAGAACAAGTGGAAATTGACATATATTTTCAGTAAAATCCGAAACAATTGTGTCTGCCCAAGAGTCTAAAGAGTTCAATACATGACAAAACATGGACAAACTAACTAAGAAACTGTGCAAAAAACAGAAAAATTAACAGTAATTTTTGCAAAAATGGTATTTAAATGTTTGCTATGCAAAGAAATGAAAAGTATTGCAATACAAGGTTGACCATTTGTTGAAACAATTCAAAGAATGCCAAGCTAAGTGGTTGACCCTCAATTATTATCCCCAAATCTGGCCCTCTTTGTAAAACATTTCCCTGCTTTAAGGTTCGTAAAGTTTTCAGAAAAGTTGTTTAAATGGAGTTCCCATACAGAGTTAGCCTCAAATCAGAGCTGCCTCTATGAATAGATACTGGCTCCTCACAGCACAGCCAAGCCATAAGTTTTCTTTATAATTACAGTCATGTTTTCATGCCTGCATTCATTGTGGGGTGTACTGTATGTGTCAATGGAGGGCAAAGCGGTAGGTTTTTTTTTTAAATTCTGTTTGCTTGTTTTTAACTTTAAAGTTCTTTGAGCTGCATGGCATGAAAAACACTTTTTTATATAAATAAAGCCTTCTTTGCAAGAAGGATAAACTTTTATTGAACACACTAAAACCAAATTTTTAAAACTTTAAAAATGTAACTTTTTAACATAAATATGAATAAAACAGCCAGGAAAATTTAATCCAGAATAAATCTTAAATCATAAATAATATTTTACTCTCAATAAAAATATATTTTGTCAAATGTATACAAGTTAGAGATAAGCACAAGATCATTTCGGGCCATTAAAATAAAATAAAATGATCTGGAGGGCCAGATATATTTACCAGGAGGGCCGGATCCGGCCCATGGGCCTTCACTTTGACACATGTGCCAAATATGATGCACTACAAACACAATGACCTTCGTTTAGGTGTAGAATTTGGAAAATGTGTTGTTTTTTGACGTTCATGTGTGTATTCCGAGTCGGACAGTTATTTTTTCGATCATTCCAGCAATATGTGAACGCAAGATTTCTCTATATTTTGCATTTTTTTATCCCTGGAGTACATCAACCCATTGGTGCAACTGGCACTAAAATGAAAACTAAAGTCACAGTTTTTAAATAAATCTCCAAAATGCTTTGTTTTAATACATAACTGTTTATTTTAAATCAAAATCAAAGTAGGTTTTCATCCAGATTCCATGTTGTGTTTTTTCTCTCTTATGAGGTAAATTACCAAAAAAAACTGCAGTATTTCTGTCAAATTTTAAAATCACATGTGAATTAAAAAAAATTTAAAAATCCAAAATATTTTGTTCTTAGGTTTACATAAATTTGTAAACCACGCCTTCATGTTTGTTCAGCGTGACAGGATGAGCTGTCATTATATTAAAGCCTTGTTAATATTGCATTAGAGATGGGTCTCCTTCTGCTCCCACTTTTCTTTTTGCATCTGGAGATTAATAAGACTCCTTTAATATTTTCCACATGTTTAACATTTACATCAGCAACCATCAGAGTTAATAAAGAAGACATTGTTATCTGTCTATTGTGATCTGTTTCTAATGCGCCCTGTTTCTTTTGCTCCCTTTTTTTCCTTGCAGGAAATTGTGTAGAAGATCAGTTATTCTGACACTGCACACACATTGAATACATACCTCAAGGGGGTGTTTCAATCAAAGCCAGTGTTTGGGGCATAATCCATCTGAAATGCAGTTATCTGTTAAAACTCACAGACAGGGCTGGAGCTCAGCCTGCCTCTGAAAAGGGACCCTGCCCAGATGCTTGGCACAGGCGCTCGGGCTGCCTGGCCTACAGCAGGGGCTGCACGCTGGGATACTGGTGTTACCTCTTGTGTGTGTCCCAACAAATTATCCATTTAAAGGCTGCATAGAGAGTTTAGCTCTTTGCCTGATCTGCACTGACGGGCTATCTCTTTCTCTTCAGTTGCATCTTTTCTTTTCTCTCTTGCATTTTTTGCTTCCTCTCCCGGCCTCCTCTCAAGCCCCTATTTGGACATGGATTTCAAAGCCTTACATGCAATCGTGTTTTAAAGTAGGCTAATGTAGTTTTTCAAGCTGTACTTGAAGTGAAAATAAGTTTGGGCTCCACAGTGGTGAAGAAGGCCGTGGTTCAAATCCCGATTGGGTCCTGTCTGTGTGGAGTTTGTATGGTATCCCTGTGGATGTGTGGGCTATTTACGGCTTCCTTCCATAGTACAAAGCATTTTTTGTAAGATCAACTGGTGGCTTTAAATTGTCTTTTAGTCTCCAGTAAAAAGAACAAAAACACAAAAGTGTATACTAGTATAGCACTTTTCTACCTTCCTTGAAGGCCCCTTTCACACATTCACACACTGATTCTTTGCTTTCCTCATCTCAGCTGGCATCTGGTTCAAAGCTCCTATAATACTCCTCATTTTTGCTGCATCCCATAATGTTAGGCTTGGGATATGAGGGGCTGTAAGCTAGCAGGAGAGAGAGTAAAGAAAGGCATGATGGGAAATGAAGGCAGGCTTACTCCACCAACAGTCAGTCAGAGGTGAATTGATGAGGATTTCTGCTGCTCTACAGAAACTATGTCCTAGAAAACAACACAGGTTTTTAGATTTTGGCTAAAAACAGCATAATCATAATTAAAAGAACACTGGAAAGACTTTAAAAATAGAAAAAAGGTGATTGGAGTGGGACTTTAAACTGTGCTTTATTCAAAACTGAACAGTTTTTAGACGTTCACATTTACTACAGTGAAAGAACTTCCATCCATCTTCTATTCCAGCTTTGTCAAGGGGTTGCTGGAGCCTTTCCTAGCTAGTTTTGGGCAAAGATGGGATACACTCTAGAGAGTTTGACAGACCTTTTTGTGCTGAGAGCAGTCAAGCTCTGATCAGAAGATCAGGCTTAATTCCTGCCTTACCCAACCTTGTTTCAAGGCGTCCTCAAGCAAGAAACTTAACCCCACTTTGGTTATAGGTTGGCGCCAGTGGCAGCCATAAGTGTATGAATGCATGTGTACGGGGTTGAATGGGAGTGTGACATTTTCTAGGACATAGTCTCTGCAGGGCAGCAGAAATCATCAGAAATTTGCCTCTGAGTCCTGTTGGCGCGGAGTAAGCATGCCAACGTCAATTTGTTTACACTGTCTCCTTCTAGTTTACAACACAAACCTAACGTTATGGGTGCAACAAAAGTGGTGAGTAATATTGGAGCTTTGAACCAGCTCAGACAAGGAAAACAAAGATCTATTTGTCTGCATGTGGATGTATCAGAATGGAGCATGGAGCTTGTGGCTCACCGATTATGGATTTTATGTAACTACAACAAGCTTTTTTTTGTCTGTTCCTGATTCAGCGTGATTTGAAAAAATACTCAGAACTTCATGTTTATTTTTAGTTTTCCTTATATATGTCCAGCATCATAAGAAAAATGCTGCAAGAACACAATTTTCATCGGAGTGCAACTTTAAAGTGCTTGCATTATCATTCAGTGTCAGACTTTCCACATTCTGAGTCGTTTAATTAACTTTAGTTTCGAGCATCTAAGCAGATTTCATCAAAAAGAGCAAATGTTTAATAGAAATAAAACCACTGAAAATACAGATATTTCGCATCTTTACCAATTAAAACCATGTATCTGAAAGTCTTTGCAAGTACAAGGGATTTGATATGAAAAGTTCATGTTTCAGTCAGTACATTTTTGGCCTTGGATGCCTTTTAGACGGAGCACTTTCTGGCGAGGATAGGCTCCAGCTCCCCCATAGGCTCCAACTAGGTGATGCAGAAACTGAAATCATGGGTGGATGGTAGGATAGATAGACAGGATGAAGGAAGTTTAATCAAGCGTCATGTCTCAAAGGATTTTTTTCCACAAGTTTAAGAATTTGTTCCTTTTTTGTATGCACATATAATTCCCTAAAAAAGTAGTCTTGAGAATCTAAATTTGTGATTTTTATTGCAAGTCAGGAGAAAGAATGATAAAATATCACACGGCTCTACCGATCAAATATTGTGGTTTGATCTCACTTTTTTAGTGTTAATTAGATTGAACCATTTTTTTGCAATAGCATTTAAGGGAACTTTTGTGCCCACACATTAAAGAGAAAAAGTTACTTTTAAAAAAGTACAAGTAATTTACTTTATTTCCTCTTATACTTATGTCTTGCCTTTCTGGTAGTAAAAAAAACTTGTTTTATTAATTTACTAGTGCATTATTTAAAGTTATAAATTAATTGATTTCGAAAGCAACAGTTTGAAAATTCTAGATTAAATTCACAGGGAAGATCAAGTTGTTGTGTTTTCTCCCACAGCCTTGTTTTCTTTTCACTTGCAGCTGAGATTGTTATTTCCCAGTCTCATGCCAAGTTGTCACATACGTTTATTAACCCTGACCTGAGCTGTCACAGTGACATTTCTCCTGCTTGTCACCAGGTTGTTCATGAGATTGACACCCTGACTTGTGACCTGCAACTGGAGGAGGAAGGACTAACCGACAGCTCAAAGACTGACACGCTCAACTCCAGCTCCAGCTCCACCACCACCACTACAACTGCTTCTAGTCTGGAGAAGATGAAGCTCCTTCCAGAGGAATACTTTTTTAAAACCCAGGTGCCCTTCAATCCGGTTCCTGTCAACCCCTCGGCGGTGTTGACCGTCCTGAAGAAGCCACACCCGCCCCTGCCACCGCCAAGACTCACCTCACAGAGGGCTGAGGATCACAGCGTCAAAAGTCTGCCTCATCCGACATTAGTTTTATCAGGGAATATTTCAAAAGCTAACGGGTCTTTATTTAGGAACGGCGGGCTCTTCCCACTGAAGCCAAACAAGGATTTATTCTCCTCTACTCCGTGCTTCATTTCCAATGACGGCGGGATTCCTGAATCAGGTCTTGTTCCCACGTTGCCGAAGCCCATGCCGCTTCTGCGGCATGACAAGAACAAATGCCCGAAGGCCCCCGGCAGGGAACCCCGCGAGAGAGAGCGTGTCCGTTTCAGTGAGAAGGTCCAGTATCACGGCTACTGCCCAGACTGTGACCTCCAATATGATGTCGACGAGACAGAACTCCACTTACAGGCTGAGCTGAGCGACCTGCGGCTCAGCCCTGTGCACTGCTGCTCCTCGTCGCCCCCCCCTTCCCATCCTCTTTCTCACGAACTATTGTTGGAAAATGGAGGGCTCCCCGTCAGCCACAGCTTTCCACCAACAACAAACACTCTTCCACCTTGTGTGCCTCCTCACGCACCTTCCCTAAAGCCCCATAAAACAATCCTACGCAAATCAACCACCACCACGGTTTGACACCAAGCCCCTTCTGTTATGTCGTATCCCAAACAGTCTTGAATAGTTGCGTGTTTTTTAACCTCGTGAGCGCCTTCTACTCCAATTGAACTTTGGATTATCCTGACAACAATAGGAAGGGTCGGGAAACAGGAAAAGAGGGATAGAGTGCATGGAAAAGGGAAGAAAGGCAGCACCATGCGGTCGTCGACGACGACACAGAAATCCAAATGAGACGGTAAGTGTTTGTGCATGTATGACTGTGTATTTCCTGAGGAAAAGAGGAACAAGGAAATGTGTGTGTGAACTGATGCATGACCGAGTGTCTCCATACATGTTTGTTGTGTTCTCCATGTGGGATGTTCACAGTTAGAGTTTGAAAATCTCCAGGATGCAACAGCATTAGAGCTAAAATGTATTCCTGAATGTTCTTTTTAATAACAACTCTGAAAGCCAGGATGTTGTTTCTTTGAGAGGATGTTTAATAATTGAAATCTTTTTGGATAAAACAAGAGAAGCAGCTTCCTAGAGATTTCATCTCAGGCATAAAAATGCTCCCATAAGTGGACACGCATAAATGTGCAGAAGGTAATTGTGTTTTAATTCAGAATTTATACTGATAAAAATATAAAAGAATATGGAGTCAGGAATCAACGAAAAAAAGGGAAATTAAAAATAACATTTTAAAAGGACACGGCAGGTTTCCAATAGACCATCTGCTTAATATAAAAACAGGAAGCTCCGGATCAAAGGTTTTGTATTTAATATCCTCAGATTAGGATAACATAAAGGGAATGTATCAGGAGCTATTTAGGTCTATTTCTTTACTTAAATTTTCACTTTATTTACATGATAATAAGCAGACAGTTGCAAAATGTAGATATGTATCATGAACCTTTAATGGCCTGTCTACTTTAAAAACCACATTTACATATTAGACACAACAAAAAGCTGGCATATTTTAACTGAACATTTTTATTTAGATTTATTTAGATTAAATACCCTCATAATTGTATCTACATTATGAAATTTAAAAATAATAAAAGCAAAAATGATATTTTTACCTAATTCATTTTTTACTCCTGTATTTTAGCTTTAAAAGTCCAACTCTGATCATCTATTTCAAAATAGTTCCTTGTTGTCCTTTCATTATGAGTTTGCAGTTTTTAGCCAAAATGAAAAAAGTGTGTCATTTTCTAGGACATAGTGTCTGCAGAGTGGCTGTACTTCATTTGAATATCATGTCTGAGTTGTGGGTGAGACCACTGGCATCTCCTTCCTCTTGCTGAGAGCTTTCTGTTTACATGCTCTTCCACTTGCACTCACACCCTAAACCTCACATTACCGTTGCAACAAAAAGTGACAAATATTATTTTTGAGCCAGATGCCAAGATGAGGAAAACGATTACATATTTTTCTGCAAATGCATGTATCAGAATCCAGAATGGTCACCAATTGTATTTTCTACGTCACAAATACAAACTTCTTTAAACTGCATTTTTTTATCTGAACCTGATTCTCAACTATTTAAACAAAGAAATAATCAAAAATCCCATTTTAACCTTTATTTTTTTTAAATATATAAATAAAATTATGTAAATAATGTAAATAAAACTATTTTCATCAGAGTGGCTCTTTATTACAGACAGCACTGCAGTTCATGTTCAACCTGGTAAGCTCCAGTTATTTTAAATGTTGCTATCCAGTATTTTCTGTATTTCTTAATGATGCTTCAGTCTTAAAGAATCCCCCAAAAGACGTTAGATTGAAGCAAAATAGAGCTGCAAATGCATCAATTAGTGAAGTTGGGCAAAAGAGAGCGAAAGGAATACAGCCGGTACAACAAATATTCCAAATCAATGACGGAAACAGTAAAAGAGATTTTCAAATTTCTGCTTCAGCATTTATGATCTATTAGCCACTTGGGCTGGACTTTAAGAAAAATCCATTGATTAAATGGAATCGATCTGCACTTAGAAAATGTAATATTGATTCATCCAATTCACAAATACATTTTAAAGCATTTTTCATGTTGTTTTCAGGCAAAAAAAACAGAATGATGTTAGTTTTTAATGTGGACATTTCTTATTTTAACATTGAAAGTTCTACCTTTGTTCAGTTGAAAACAATATGTGAAAACAAAGTAAGCTTTACATTAAAAAAACTTAACAAAGATATCAATATTCATCAAATTCTGTTGAATTAGAGATCCTATTAAACTGGTGATGAGTAAATCAAATTGACTTAGTGTTTTTGGCAACAATACCGACCTCTATTAGCCACTTAAGGAATCTATAGATCAGTCCGAAGGCTGCTAGATCCAAGAAAGACAGAACAGAAACCTCATTCTCTCAGCAGATAATATGTTAAGGACTGTTTATTGTTTGGATAATTCAACAGATTAGGAGTATTTGGGGGAAATCTTTATTTATTTTTATTTTGAGTACTAGAAAAGTGTTAGATTTACGAATGCAATTGAAATCTAATGGTGCAAAAAACAACTGCAACAAAGTAAAAACAAACATTGTGGTTGAATGAGTCACAATTTCAGGTCTTCCTCTTTTGAAACATGTTCTCTGAACTGAACTGAAAATGTAAAAGACTGCTCAGAATATTATTAGCAACAAGTTCAAAATGCCAGGCTCTTTGATAGTATGAGGTTGTCAAATCCCTCAGCAAAGGCAGCTTACAGTCAGTGCAAATTATGCAGTACTTTGTCTTGTAAAGTTTAAAAAAATCTACCTTAAGACAATTTATTTTCTTAGAAGATTCAAGCATTTTGAAGAATCCCAAAACCATTTTTTTGTATGCATTATGCATGAGTGCGGAAGGACAGAAGTACAGAAGAGTCCTGCAGCTCCGATTTCCTGCCGTCTTAGAAGAAAATGCATGAAAATCTCTCACCAATTCCCCTCTGTAGCATACAGTATGATGCATTCGCAAGAAATAACACTCAAAAAACAGGAAAGTAGCTTTCTTTCAAGCAAAAGTTATAGATAATTTACAGAAAAAGACAAAAAAAAATCACTTTCAAACAAGATTAAAAGAGAAGGTAAAAGACATTGCAAAACTTAAAGTATTGTAATGTGCTCAATGGTTTACCATTATACAACCTTTTCCTTTCAGGTCATGTAGAAATATCTGTTTTTGGGTAGACACCCAAGCTTTATAAATCAGTTATATGATATCTTTTAGGCTAAATGGAGGCTAAGCTAATCAGTTCTGCTCTTGAACGGAGATAAAGCAGCAGGATAAATGGAGCACTTTATTTCCTCAAAGGAATATAAATCAGCAGTAATATCACATCCTCCCAGTCAATATTGAGCAGTTGGTAGTCTCCACTTTATCAGCCTCTATTAAAGGGTAATAAAGCCTATAAAACCGGTGTTTGATGTGTGCGCGGCTACAGATAATTATTTCTAAAAGTGGGAGGGGGTGTTGGAATTCCCGTGTTTGTGTGTGGGTTTCTGCTCGTCTTTAAATGTGTGCGGTTGCATGTAAAACTGCATGTCGACATGTAAGACTCGGGGAGACAACATCCCCTGCGGTCAGATAAGAATAGTGCTCTTTCCCCCCCAGCAATGCCCTTAATTAGCTGGATTAGACCACAGAAGACACTAGCGCTGCCTCGGACAGATTTTACAACATCGCCCCTGACAAAACTTATAACCCAGGCAGCAAATATTTATGATAAACAGACGGAGACAGCAGAAAGGGAGAAGTAAATAAGGAAATGTACATAAAGGGCAAAACAGAAGCGTATTTTAAAGCTTGTGTCCCCGTGTTTGTGTAGGGATTTTGGGTGTTTGAAGGTTAAGGTTGGGAAATCATGGTATGATATAGCACCCATTGATGAGTAAATCTAATACTCCGACTGACCCTGCAATCTCAAATTGGCTTTTTTATTAGGGGTCAGTGAGTATAAAGCAATGAGATTGCGTAAGAGAGTGGGGAAGAGGGATGATGAAAGGAGAAAAATGTGGGGCTTAGAGAAATGAGAAAAAGAATGAAACTGGCATCGGTGGAGGCTGGTGGTGCTTCGACTGCACAGCGTTCGCTGCTATGAGGCTGGAACTTGATGGTGTAAAACTTTCACGCTATTCACCTCGTGTGAGTAGGTCCTGATGAGTCTGGAGACAGCATGTGGTGTTGAACAGAATAGAAAATTTGAAGAATGTGGGCTTTTTGTCACTGAGGAACATGTAATGTAGAACTTCCTGAACCAAGCACTAACAAAAAAAACTATTAAAATTTTTTTTTTGTGTGTGTGTTTTTAACGTGTTCCTGTAGAATTTTTCAAATATGAAATAATTTAAGATTAAAACTGCATTTCTTGAGTATTTGTTTATTCAAACAGTGATGGATCAGAAGCAGATAAAAACCCTGCAGTTTGAAAAAGTTCAAGTTTGTGATGCGGCAACTGCCATGGGTGAGCCAAAAGTCTCTCTTCTCTACTCCAAATTTTAAATCATCCACTTTTAGACAAATGTATCCAATAAAATCTTCGTTTTCCTCAACTGAGCTGCCATCTGGCTCAAAACTGTACGGCTTCATAGCTCTGATATACCGTTATATTGCTACGCTAATGCTAGCTTGGGCTTTTGAGGTCCAATAAGCTAGTTGGAGAGTGTAAACAAAAACAAAGTCTGAATTACTTCCCTTTCCCTACCCCACATTTATCCCTCCAAGAACAGAGATATGGAAAAAATTGTGTTTTCAAATTTGGGCATTACTACCACTTAATGACATCATCAATAGTCGCTGGTTTTTCACGTTAGCAACTATCTACAAGCGCTCTGAAAGTATATAGCATTAGTTTTATAACTTGAAATAGTCATTCAAAAACAAAACTCAATAATAAAATTATTATAATATTATTTACTTCAAAGCACTTCGCTATGGCTCCTCTGTTAAAAAAAAAACACTTTCTTACACCGCTGCAGATCCAATTGCCCCTCCAACTGGAGAAATGGGGAGAAATCAGGAGGGTAGGGTCATTTGGTAATAAGGTAATTTGAATTTGGCCAAAAGCTTAACGGGAATCATTCGTGCAGTCAACCTAGAGGCAAAAACTCCTGCCGTGCTGCAGAAATTAAGTTTTTTTTTTTTGGCTAGAAACTGCATATTCATAATTAAAAGACCACTGGGACCGGTTTTCCAATAGAAACAGTATAGTTGGAGTGAGAAAAAAATTAATTCTTTATTTCATTTCATTTTTTTATTTGAGAGTCAGGTTTTAACTGTAATTTGTGTTCTAAAAGTAAAAAGGAAAATAAACTGTAAAACTGTTTTGAAAGTTTTGAAAATTTACCAAAGTGGTCAAAAGTCACCCAGTTGTCCCCCTTCCAGCATTCGAATGTGATTTTTACAGCTCTATTGTTGACATTGGTGAGCACTGCACTCACCAAAGCCTGTGTATATGCTAAATATGTTGATGCTAATGTCACAGACGAGCTTCCATTTGTTAAATATTGTGTTAAGGCAAGAAGCTGGACGTGCTTTGCATAGACAAGAGGGAAAATTATGAATATTACCAAAGAAAAAGCTTTCAGGCGAGCAGCTCCTTTTTGAGACTAAATCGATTAACCTGCTTGTGTTCTGTGTACTCTCTGCCACAGATAAAAAAAGCTGCAGTGCTGAACTTTAGTTGAGGGGTGCAGGACTAATCTGTGATTTCCAACCTTTTTTCAGTCTCTGAAAGTTTGTTGACCTGCAGTTTGAAAGCTTCTGGTTTTGCTGCATAGCAGACATATGCTTCCATTTGAGCAAACTATATGCTATTCAGCATAATTCAACACTCATTTCCAAAATAATAGATGCTGTCAGGGATTGAGGTTTGCGGAGGAGCAAAGTACAAGAGACATGGCTGGGTGGAAGGAACTTAATTGAATGTAATACTGAAGCGTAGCTAGACAAAAACAAAACTCAAACTAAAACGTGATGAACCAAAAAGCAGGAACATAATGTGAGAACGGAGAACAGGCGGATATCTGTCAGTGACAAACAGAAGACTTCAGACTCTCTTGAGGTAATTAAGTGAAACAGTGCATTTTGAAACTGAAACCCACTGTGCTGTGACCGAGGCAAAACAACACAACAAAAAACATGACTAAAAAAATTAAAAAACTAATGCTTACACAGGGAAGCTCTGTAAATCAACAACGTATATTACTGAAGGCATTTTTAAAGACCCACTCAGATGAAAATTCAGTTTTTAACATGTTCTTGTGGCCTTTTTCTGATGATGGAGAACACATATTAGGAAATTAACCTAATTTCTAAGTATTACTTGATTTAAATCATTGTGAATCAGGAGCAGAAGGAAATTGGAAAGTGTATCGGAGTGACGTAAAGCTACTTCGGCTACCTCTGCTCCATTTGGGCTCCCACAAACCATTATTTCAATAGTCGACTAATCAATTCACATCTGTATTCAACTTCACTACACACTGACTCTGTTAGCATTTCTACATTTCTTGATCTCGATCTCTTTTGAGAGCAGATGTTCCCTTCAGCAGAGAAATTTTGCTCTGTAGAAGTCACATGGATGCACAGAAAACATTTAGCTAAGTTTGCTCTCTATTTGCGCTAATATTAACTTAGTTTATCTTACCTAAACCTTACCTCTTCAGCATTATCATCCTCAGTCACAATGTGTGTCCTCCTCAGGTGTTAATGCATCACTGTAGTGCCTCCATATAACACAAGTTCTAACCTTGCAGGTATTGCATTGGACATGTTAGTCTTTTATTTTTCCCACTTTCATGTTGCTATGGTACCTGAGACTTCCTATAACTTCCAGTGACATCACTACCAACCCAGATTAGCACTACTGCGCATGTGTTTCAAAGACAATGGGAGATGGAGCATTAGAAAGAGCGCACAGTAGTTTTGAGATTTAAAAAAAGCACCAGCTAATTTTAGCTGACCCTCCAGATATTTTATTTTATTGTTATTAATGGCCCGATGTTATCTTACACCTATTTCTAACTCATTTTGACACAATATATTTTTACAGAGAGTAAAATGATGAAAGTTATATAAGGTTAAAGTTGATTTATTCTGGAATAATATCCCTGCCTGTTTATTGTTCATATTAAACGTTTTAAAAATTTTGTTTTAGTGACTTCAATAAATGTTTATCCTGTTCGACCCACAACTTAAGGTATGTTTTGGATTTTGGTCTCCTGTGCGATTGAGGTGTACACCCCTGACGTAGGTCTTCGTAATACTCATCTGAGCTGGCATCTGACTCAAAATTGTACAAATGGATAACTCCGATATTAATCACTATTTTTTGCTGCATTAGTAATGTTACATTGGGAGCGTGAGGGTGTGGAAACAGAGCTTTCAGATACAGGAAGGAGCACCAATGGTCCAACCAACAACTCAAATGAGAAATTCTTATGAAATACTGCCGCTCTGCAGAAACTATGTTCTAGAAAACAACACAGGTTTTTATTTTAGCTAAAGAAGATCACTCTGAACACTTGTTGAATAGATCAAAAGATGTTTGGAGTGGATTGATTTTCCCTATATTGTAAAAACTGTCACTCCAGATGCCTCAAGACTATAATATAAAGATAAATGAAAAGTGCAATGAAGGATAAATCACTTTGACATCTTCAGGAGGTTGATCAATAACATCAAAATGCTTAGATTTCTCAGACATTGTTACATAGATCTGTAACTGTCAATCCCACTTGTTCCAGTATAATGGAAACCCCTGACCATTAGTGTGGGAGTCATGCTTTGTTTTTGCCATCTGAGCTCTGTTGCTTTAGGCTGAAGGATAAGGTTGTATGGGCAGGGAGGAGGTGGATCTTCACCGCCTCCGACGTGAGTCAGGACTGACTCAACTGCACTGACCTACTCCTCACAGCTCACCGCTCCAGTTCATAGCCCAGCGCTCTGCCTCCCTCCCCCTCTCACGGTCTTGCTCTCTCATTATTTCTTTATTTCTTTCTTCCTTTCCCCTTGGCTGATGCATTTACTCCTACTCAGCAGCATCTGTATGCAGAATAATATCTTTGAGCTTCTGCATGTGCATATACGTGAGGGTGGGGTAGCTATTATGAAAAAAAAAATCATCCTTGGATCATTTCTGAGTACAAGTTAAATCAACAACTTTAGCTATTTGTCTTCATAAAGATGTATATCCTCTGCAGTTTTAGGGGCTTTTGAATAATAAACAAACTTTCATGAATGAAAATAAGTGTTTCTGGCTGTGACGCCTCCACAGATGCATTTCCATGCATAACAGATGCTTCATTTATTTCCAATCATCTAATTTAAACGGCGTCAAAGCACAGACAAAATCATCTGAAGGTGCTATGATATGCACAGAAAACCAACTTAGTCCAATTGTTATATTGTTATAGAATAGATTAAGTAAGGGATGATGCCCAACAAAGTGTACATGATCAGAAAAACAATATGGAAGCATGAACCAGAGGACGGTTGCTAATGCACACTTTGAAGGGCATTATCCTATTAATACAAAATAAACAAATATTCAATTGATTTTTAGTCATTTATTCTTTTTTTTTCAGTTTAGATTACTTTTTCATAAAAAGCGGACTAATTGACAGGTTAGATTTGATGTGATTAGACTTGATTATACTAGATTAGATTAGACTAGACTACACTAGACTATTATAGATTAGGTTGTAATCTAATCAAATATAATTTAGTCTAGTTTAGTGTGGTGTAGTCTAGTCTAATCTTATCTAATCTTATCATTAGATTTGATTCAATTAGATTAGACTATATTACACTAAACTAGACAAGATTATATTTGATGAGATTTTACTTTTTTATCACTAAAAGTTTACAAGTACTTAACAAAACTGAGTTTAGCATCTGATATTTAGTGCAAACCTTCATTAACTATATTGTTGTGTTTAAAAATAATCAGAGGTAAAGCGCCTACAGATAGTACTGAACACATTTTCAGTAAATTCCTCATTCTGTGTATCCATTACTTTATAGTATATCAATTTTAAATTCTAATTTTGCCCTAAAATCAATGATTAACGTAGTAGTGAGTTAACCTGCTCATTATCTTTTTCTTGTTCCAGTAACTGGGTTGTGTTTGTATTGTATTTAAACCTCAGAAATCCATCACTGATACTCGGTAAATGTGTCAAAATGAGTGCCTTATTTTGACAGTGAATATCATTTAACTGTTGTTTTCCAGTCTGTTTGTTTGTAATGATAGTCTGCTAAACAGACATGTTGTCTGTCTGCTTATCTTTTTCTGCACGCATCATTTACTTTGACTTTTTTTTCTTTATTAAGATGCATGTCATTATGATTACTGGGAATGAAAAGAATATGAGGCTAAAATTAAATTAAGTGAAACAAATAAAGATGGTGTTACATGCCGGTGGCATTATATATCTAATTGAGATACAGTATGCAGGCTTCACTGGAACACACACAAAAAAAGGCCTGACCTACTTTAGCAAACACCAGAACCTGGAAGCAAATCCAGAGCATATTAGAAACGAATACTGGCTGGTCTTTGTGCCTTTATCCATGACTCAGACAAAGTCATGATATGGGAAAGCAAGTGTGTCAGCTGTTAAGGCATACTCGTTTACATTAAATATAACGTTAAAGGGTTACGTGTGTTTGATGAGTACAACAGACATCAATGCGCGCTCATGCAGACGTGTGTGTGAGAGAGTCAAAGGCCAGATGACGGTTCAGTGCAGTTTAAAAAGCTTTGGTTGTGAAGCAAACTTAATGTGAGGATTTCACGCCCTTTTGGAGATTGTTAAAATTTAGAGGCATCAGCTGCACCCAACACTCTGGGGAAGTAAACAATATCTCCACCACTGAACCAGGTTTGGAGGAGCAGAGGTAGCCCAGATGGGGCCCACTGCTTCCTGGACTACTCCAGATTGATTAAGAAACACTGAAAAGAAGCGACAGCTGCTCATAAAATGACCTCAGGTGAGGTCACTGATGCTTCTCCAAGTGAAAAACCCATTTTTGGTAACTGGGGGAAAATTAAGACTATAGTCACACATTCCAAAATGCCACCATGCGGGGACCTAAATGCTAGTTTTTGAGCAAATTTGGCAGGTGGATTTTCACGCGGTGATTTAAAGAAAAATTTTACGACAACCAGATGATTTTTTGACATCAGTTTGTGGCCATCCAGGCACATTTCAAGGTTGCGCGGAGGCAGTCCAGTGAAAGGCAGGTGGCAGGAAGGCAGCAGCCTGATAATTGACTGATAGAAGTTTCCAAAATCCCCCAAATTGCCTGATGATTGGCCGATTTCAGAATGACCCACTGCCACCATCTGATTGTTAGGAATTGTACGGAAGCAGTGCCAGCGCTCAACAAGGACAGTAGACGGGCCGGTGATGACCAGACGTCAATCTAGCAATTCTGGCCACCATGGGTCCAAATGTGGAGATGACATTGATGCTGCACAAAACTCATCATGATGTTGATAGTAAGGATGGGCCGATATAATTTGATCCGGCCGATACAATAACTGATATTTCCTCTGCAGCTTCGGCCGATAGCCGATATTTGTCAATATTCAAAGTCCCCCTCCGATGAAAATGACGTTTTTTAAGTTTTTAACATGTATGTGTAGCATTTTTCTTTTGAAGGAGAACAAATGAAATAATAAATCATTTTGTTTTAATTAATGACTATGACTGTAAACATAAGCTTCCCAGTACCAAGGGTCTATTAGGAACAAGTATTCATGTCAAAAATAAAGTGTATCTGAAAAAAGTTAGAACATCATTGGTGGATTATTTTAGTGTGGGTTCGATACGATAAACTCAAATTATGCAAATATCGGCCGATACTGTCACCGATACATCTCCCATCCCTAGTTGATAGCACCACAGTGACTCTGAGACCTGCATATTGACGAATTGTCATTGATGCTGAGAAGAATACGAAGGAGACAGAACATTGTTCTTTCTTGAGGGGCATGTTGTCTAAAAATGAGTACATTTGTAAATTGTCAAGATTATAATGTGTGATCAAAATCTGCATTGTAAATGACCAGTAGTGCAGAATGGCCCACTTTTTATATATCCCTGGGCTACCAGGTGGTAGGCAGCTGATATGGACAGCTGCCATATCGTCAACCAGAGCTGCTGCCAGCCAACGATCCGGCTGCCACCACCCTGTGGCTGCCCAGCTGCCGCTCCATTTTTGGACTGGCATCATCCTCGATGTTTGACTGCCGCCATCCTCATTCATGATCATGCCAACGGTTTAAGAAAAATCAGGCGGCAGCATCAAATCTGAAAGATTCTTCCGATTGCCTCTCCATCATATGGTGGCAGTTATATTTCAATTAGGAATGTGACTAAAGATCTAGTCCAGTCCTCGACATCACATGGTCCAGGTGGAGAATGAGGGCCACCTGTAATGTAGACAGATAAACGTCTATGAATTTAAAAACAGAAATGAGATTGTGATTGGCTGAGAGAAGAAGGTGTGGAATTTAGCTATTTTCACGAGTGGTGTGTAGAACCCAGCTTACCTGGAAGTGAGGTAGATCTTCCCAATTGAAATTACACCAAAGCTTCACTTGAGACTGTAGCACAAAGCCAGACGCTTAACTTTGATGAGTTCAACATGTGCCACTGGGTGCTTGTTTCTGGGTGACGAGACCTTTCATTTTGCTTTACAAAATAGCAAACGTTGCTGCTGTGTCTGTCAAGTAGTTCTCCTCCTTGCAGACAGATATTCACACTAATGTGTTTCCTCTTTTTTTCTTCTATCTGCAGGGCCCATTGAGATACTTGAGTTACAAGAAAATGGGATGATTGCCTGAGACAACTGATCGGCCATGGCTGATCAGACCTGGAGGAGCGGGAGCAAAAAATCAAACATCCTTTCTGAGATGAATAAAGTGCTAACTGCTCTCAACAGACAGAGGAGTCTAAGAAATTCATATTTTAATTTTGAAAACTGGCATAAGATTACTGTCAACCAAGCAAAAAAAAGGCAAACTAAAAGGACAGCCACCGTATTTCAAAGCAGACAGATGAATTTAGAGCTGTGATAATACGTTTGCTCAGACAGATAGCTGAACCAAAAGGTTAAAACACTGCGAGACCTTATCATCAAAAGTTATGAGGCGAGTTTAAATGAAGCTGTGCAAGACGGGGTGAAATGATGTAAGCCACAATTTGATTGATGCTTGCACATACTTTTGCACCGCGCATACTTAGATGGAAATCAATAGCTCCACTCGACCGATGATATTTTCCTTTTAAGCATTGTAATTGTTTGTGTTTGAAGAGACCAATAGGTCTGACTGTGAGAAAAAATACTGCTCTGCTGGACTGCAGAAAAGGATATGATGTCAGTATGTGCCATATCACAGTCACAGAAGACCAATGTTTTTAAAAATCAGTGACAATGTGGTTATTGGTCCATGTTCAGATGTTCAATCCACTGGCTCCATGCGTCCACGGTTTCACAGTTACATAAAAGAAAGGTGTGCCGTGTCCTGTAGTTACAGCTTTAAAGGGTTATTGACAAAGTAATAATTTGCATCAAATTTTATTTGTATAAAATATACACATACATGTTTGATATCAATGTATTTCAGGCATTTTTCTACAGAGACTTTAACATTTAAAGAAGCAGTATTTTTGATATGTTGGTAGATGTGTGAGAGTTTTTCTTTTTTGGTTGGTTTGTTCTATTTTTCTTTACTGATGAAAGCTGGCATTCCCTCACAGTTTGTGAAAGTCATTTACATATTCTGGATAGAGTTGCTTGGATGAAAAACGTTAGTGTTGACACTTCAAGACACTTTACAGAATGAGCTCCTTTGTGATTAAAAGAGCTAAGAAAGTGGAAAGAAGTGGCATAAATCAAACATTTACCATGCTTTGTCAAAAACAAAGGAGGTATAGGTCTTGATGAATGCATGGCTTATTGTTTAGCCATGTTTTTCTATGCATTTATGTGAAGAGGTTGTCTGCTGATGGGTCCAAAATGCAAGGTGCTTTGCTCTCCATGGAAGAGTGATTTTTTTTAAATTTGTTTAAATAATATCCAACAAATTATCCATGCAATTACTGTAAATCTGAAGGTTTTTACAGTTCTAAGTATTTACCAGAGGTGGGGACTCGAGTCACATGACTTGGACTCGAGTCAGACTCGAGTCATGAATTTGACGACTTTAGACTCGACTT
>NC_050520.1:8521956-8575443 GCF_002922805.2 Oryzias melastigma
TGGGACTTGACTCGGACTTGAGGACAAAGACTTGGGACTTGACTCGGACTTGCAAAACAATGACTTGGTCCCACCTCTGGTATTTAGAGGCTATGAAGTCAGGATAAAAAACAAATGATAACATTTAAAAAAAAATGGGCAATTCTGGAAAATACAAAGATGGACAATTGTTGAGTATCATTATTTTAACACTCATAGTCCTGCGTAATGTAAATTAGAGGCGCCCCTCTTGAAAAGTCATCCCTGTCGCTCTCGTTTGGAGTAAAGTTTGGATACATGACCTTTGTCTGGAACCACAAAGAGCCGGTTCAAAAGACAATCAGATTGTCTTGAAAACTGTCTGTGATGTTTTGTTGTGTTCACAAACTCTTAACTTGTGAGAAGTAAAAACTTTGCACTTCATTGCTGGTGTATGTGCATAATTTAAAAAAAGTTGTTTCTGTCAGAAACTGTGGTCACATGCTTTGTTTTTCATGAGTCTACTAGAAAGCAACTTGAGGACAACATTACTTAAACATGGCATCATCAGCTGTATCTGTTAGCTAAAAATGAGTGTGATGAGATTGCAGGCGGCCTGTACTTAAGGTCATGAACTGCTGGCGAAATGTGTTTTAATGAGGTCATTGCGATCTGTCGTGGTCATACAGACTCCGGCTTTGACTGCCTCATAATTAAAGCAGAGGGTCAGGGTAGGGCAGTAGTGGCCTACAAAAAGAAAAAAAAGTGAAAGATCTGAAATATTTTTAGCTCTAAAGATGAGGACTGGAGTTTATCCTTGTAGTTAATGTGAGCCAAGGCGCTAATAGGAATGTAAAAAGGAAAAAAAATGATTGGTTGAAGTTAAGCATATTTATCAGCCCTATTAACATTTAAACCTGCTCAACGTTTACTATAATGCTGGAATCTAATCAGCAAATGACATTAGCTTCATATTTTTGGACGTGGTCAAGGTGACTTGTGAGTATCAGAAAAGGAAATGAAAGCTAATTTAAACGAATTGAGATCATTTTTGATTTCAGCCCAGAAAGGTCCATGTTTTTATGTATCATTCTGACCCAATAGACCAGGCAACATTTTCTAATCTTCTCCTGTCCAATTTTAGTGAGTCCTTAGAAAGTGGTGGCTCAGTTTCCTCTTCTTATCTCTGACAGGACTGACACTCAGCATTATCCTCTGCTGCTGTAGTCCACCTGCCTTAAGGTTAGTCGTGCTGCGCATTCAGAAGTGGATTGCTGCATGCTTTGGTTGTGAAGGCTAATTATTTCATGCCTCTTTCTGTCATCAAGAGCCAGTTTGACCCTTTTCCTCTAATCGCTAACATCAAGAAATCACCTTTCATCTCCATTCTAATATCCAGCTTAATCTTCAGTAAGTCTTCCTGACTAATATTTCAGTTAAAATAACGCCCTAAGCAGCCTTCTTGTAAGTGGTTCCTAACGTTTAAATCCTTTAGCTCAGGAGTGTTGAACTCGAGGGCAGGTTGTTTATCAGATATTCCAGTCCTGCCTGCTACTGATTACCTGCTTCAGGTGTCCTTTTTTTTGGCTGGATTTTTTTAAAAAACAAGCAGGATTCTCACCCTTGAGGACAGCAGTTTGGCATCTGTGCATTTGCATTAACTATTGTAACTGCTGTCTTAAAATAAATCCTTAAATGTACAAGAATACCACGAAACATTATTTGAAATCACTTCCCAAAACCCCTTAAAAATGTTATATTTTATTTCTGTGTTCTTTTTACATGAAGAAATGTGTTTAAATTTTTTTAAATGCAGAGAAAAAGTGGACAGAATATGGTTCCTAATGCATTTTAGAAGCGCACATCATCATTTCACACAAATTCATATCTATGATTTCACATCAATATATTAATTACATTAAGCTAAATAAAATATATAGGGTTAAGTACAAGGCACTTGCCTGAGCTTGGTTGGTTAACAGCGTGAAAATGACCTTGTTTTGTCTTTACTTGACTGCAAAATACAAAATAATATAAATCTTTATAAACTCACTGTTGACACAGAACCACAATAAAGCCATTGCTGTCAAAAGACGCAATCTATTTTGGAAGATTAATAGAAAATCTGTTTGGAATTTGCTTCTTCAATTGGGATGAATTTCAAAAATGTGTTTACTTTCTCATTTTATTAATTTATACTAGTCACTTTACATTTTTGCAAAATGAAATAGTTCAGGTTCCAGGAATTATTTACTGTGGCTTCTCTTTACAAAGTTCACACAGAAATGGATCTTTATTTTGTTGAATGGAGGAAAATGTTGATTGAACATAATCTGATTGCATTTTTTAAAAGCAGGCCCTAATATTAGATAAACATCTTTAATATAAATAAAATATGTAGGGATAATCAACAGCATTTGCCTGAACTTGGTTGGTTGAACGATCATTTTTAGAGATGATTTGTGAACGTATTTATTTTAATGGTATAACAAGTGGGATTTCAGTTCTCATTTTTCCCTGTAGACTGCTAAAAAAATATAAAATCAGACTTATAAATCAAAATAAAGTATTTTCTTAAGTAACATGTATTTCTGTTTTTTTTATTAGCTGCTTAAAATTCCAAGTTCCCAAGGACAAAGATGGGGTTTGCCTGTTCACTGTAACCGTGCGTCCCGCTTTATCCTCCTCACCACGCGTCAAAGGAGTTCTTTCACAAAGTGGATAACACCGCCCACCTCAGATGACTAGGTGAACATATACAAGTCACAACGTAAAATTGATCACGTGACAATGGGGCAAGAAAAGAAGGGGAAAAAAGGAACACGTAAATGATAAACAACAGGAATATTCTAACTTTTCAGTAGGTGACATCTTGTTTTATCACACATTGTAGCGCTTTTGTCACAACTTTTAGGCGAGGAAAGGTTGAACGGTAGCTCCACCAAAGTAGCTGAAAACGTAGCAGCTAGTTGGCACACAATAGGACGTGTGTGTGTTTTTAGCTTACACGGGCGTTTTTAAATCGTACGTCTAAAAGGACATTTCCTCCTCTTTTTTTATTGGTCAAAGATTTGTGAGTTTCTTGTTCTCGTCGACTCTGAATCATCCATCCAGTCACAGTTAACACGACAAAGTGAGAAGGTTGGGGGGAAAAGGGAACAACTGATGTGGAAAATATTTGTCATTTGGTTCTAAAACCGGACAGTATTGTCGGGTGCTTGACGTATGGATAACCAATAAGGTTTACGTGTGATACAAGCTGTTCTGATGGTGTCTATTTGTGAAGGCAGACGGAGGATGAGCTGAGATTCCAGGTGGGATGAGAGGACTCCTCTGTGATAAGTACGTGAGTAGCATAAATCCTACTACGTTTGCTATTTGAGGAGCATGTATAAAAACAAAATTGTACACTAAACAGGTGGATAACATGTTATATTAACTGTTTTTTAGCCTGTTTTATTTTTATGTTTTGTTTACAATAACTCATTCTCTTAATGTTTGAACATATCTAATCAGCAGTAAAAAGTCAGGATAAAACAACTAATTTTCCCCACAATTCAGTTTAAACCTTAATTTTTGAGTCACAGTTTTGTTTTGGTTCGTTCTACACTTGCTGACCACTTTATTAGCTACACCTTGCTAGTACCGGTGTTGTGCCAAGGTAGTTATCCCTAACAGAATTTGTGTCCTCTGCTAGAAATTGGTAGCCCTAAGACTCCTGGCTTGTCCAAATATTTTTGACATAATTATTAGTTATCCTTTAGTAAATGCTTATAGAAACGGGTCCCTTAAAAGCCAGCATGCTATTCTGACACTCTTGGCTATTGTTTTTTTTTTATTAAATGGTGACTTTTGTTTTTCTAGGTGAACAAATAAAGGAAAAGATGAAGCTGAATGAACGCAGTGTGGCACACTATGCCACCTGTGACTCACCGCCAGACAAAACAGGCTTCCTCTTCAAAAAGGGAGAACGAAACACCGCTTATCACCGGCGCTGGTTTGTCCTTAAAGGGAACATGCTTTTCTACTTCGAGGACCGTGACAGTCGAGAGCCCATCGGGGTCATCGTTCTGGAGGGATGTACGGTGGAGCTGTGCGACTCCATAGAGGAGTTTGCCTTCGCCATCAAGTTTGATTGTGCCAAATCTAGGGTGTACAAGTTGGTTGCTGAGAGCCAGGCATCCATGGAGTCTTGGGTGAAGGCGCTGTCAAGAGCCAGCTTTGACTACATGAGGCTGGTTGTGAAGGAGCTTGAGAGGCAGCTGGAGGAGATCCAAGAAGCTGCAGGGGGCGGCGTTGGTGATGGGCAGCAGGGAAGGCTCAAACCATCCCCGCTTAATCAAATGGTACAATCCAGGTCTGCCTCATCCTTTCTATCATCCTCTGCATCTTCCTTATCTTCGTCGTCAAGTACCCCATCCATGACGACCCCTCATATGGCTCAGAAAAGCCAGCAGGAAGAAGTGCAGCTCATCTCTAGGGGTTCCAGGGAGAATGGAGTCATATGGACTAAACCTCTTGCCTCCTGCGCCAACGGCTCTGGTGAGGGAACAGCATCCTGTGCAGTCTGGGAAGGCTCTGCAGATTCTGGGGTTCCACCAGTGCCACCTCGGAGGAGAGGAGCATCACTGGAGAGTCCAGTCTGCCCTGGCACCGGCTGCTTTTCCAAGCTTCATGACTGGTATGGTAAAGAGGTAATGGAACTGAGAGAGCAGTGGCTCCAGAGTCAGTGAAATCCCACAGGAGGATCGTCATTTCTTTTTTATTTTTGCTTCAGTTTACCACTTCTTTCAAGTCTCAAAGCTGCACAAAACTGTCACAACATTCTCAGTCGACGGCTTAAACTTTATACTAACATTCATAAACACGTTTTAGGACTTATTCCAACTCTTGTCTGGCACAAGAGAACAAGTGTGTTCTGAATTTTAAACTCTTGATATTATTCTCAATTAAAGAAATGGAAATTGTTCCACTTTTCTAGTTTTTAAACACTTGACAATGACATGTAAATATGTACTTAAAGCCCCATTTAGATCATCATAAAATAATTTTCAAGTAATATGTTGCAGTTTTTTGCCAAAATCTGAAAAAACCCATATAGTTTTCTAGGACATAATTTCTCCAGGGCAGCAGCTGTTCATTCAAAATTCACCTCTGAGTTGTGGGTTGGACTGTTGGTGTGGAGCAACCACACCCCCCTTCCCATCACTCATCCGTTTACATGCACACTTGCTCTCTTACAGCCCCAAACTAAAATTAGCGTTGCAAAAAAAATGGCGAGCAATATCTGAGCTATCCAGTACAATTTTGATTTAGCTCGAACGATTGTATCTTCTACGTCACAAATACAATCTTCTTCAAACTACATTTTTTCAAATGCTCCTGATTCAAACCAATTTGAATAAAGACATACTCAGAACTGCAGTTTTAGGATTAGATTTCTTAATATATGTCCTCTATCACCAGAAAAATGCCACAAGAACATGTTAAAAACACGATTTTCATCGGAGTGAGTAAGCCTTTTATGTCACGTAATACTTTATCCAGGCACTTGTCATCGGCTTGATTACAACAATGACCTTATAACGAGGTAACCCGCAGAACTCAAAGCTCTACATACGACCTGACATGCTGCTGCACGACTGATTTTTAATTACCAAAAAAGGACACATCACACCACTGTGCAGATTCCTGGACTGACGGCATACGGCTCCCCGCATCAGATTCAAAGCCCTTTGGCATTTTCTGCAGGGTACCTGAAGACTTTTATCCAGGTCTGCAACCCTTCATGCTCTCTGAATGAAAACTGATGGTGCCTGCAGGTTCATTATGATTCTGCTTTTTTGGAATTCACCTGGGATAAAAGCTTCTGCTAACATGCTGCTAACTGACTAAAAAAAATGTACCGGTATGTACAAAAATATTTACACAGGCTTGCAAATTGTTAATAAAATCCATTGTAACTGTTGGAAAAACATATTGACAGTGTTCCCACCTTTTGAACACATTTAGCCTCATCATTCTAGCTTGAGGGGACATCTTAAAGAGAATTTGAAAAAAAAAATAGAAAAAGTTGTTGCACAAAAGACATCTGTGTGGCCCAGGTGGCTTGACATTTTACCTCTTATTCGGTGCTGCTTAAGACGTTCCGTCTTGGTAATAAAAACGTTTCAAAGCTGAACTCGATGCATAAATAAGGAAGTCAAATGTTTTCAAGTCCGATCAAAAGCCGGAGCTCTGGCTTTTACATATTTGCTGTAATGTTTGGAGAACCTTAAGTTCACCTTTCTCCAAACACTAATGTTGGAACATCCTCTCCACAGTCCCCAGAGATCATGGTGGAAGCTAGATGTCAAGCTCCAAGCAACACACTTTTTATTTTTAGCTCCTGTGTTAGCGGCCATGATGTCGGGTCGTTATTGCCCCCCGTGACCAACATTTCCCTCTGTTCATACGAAGTTTGTCCTTGAATTCACAGACCAACCACTGCAATAGAGATATATGCAATTAAAAAGGCCTGTTGCTTTTGTGTCAATGTAACCTGAAAGTTATTGAGAGATGGAACTCACTGTGAACATCTAAACTCATGATTGACTTTCTTTCCTTTGCTTTTCTAATACCAGATTATATGTTGTTTTAAAATATTTTTATATTAAGTTTGCATAATTATAGGTGTATTCGTGCCTTCCGTTACTTTTTCACTGCTAATCTCGGTACAATCTTATTTTGATAATAGCACTGGTTCACAGTGCAATCATTTCTGCCAAACTTTACGTGTGCACAAAACAAAAACTTGAAAAAAAAAAGACTAAAAGGGAGGCTTTTTCAAGGCAATCCTTGTACTTTTGACATGTATTCTCAAAACTGTTGTATTACTTTTTCAAGACAGTTATCAATAGTTACTGACCTACAGAAAAAAAATGAATGTCTATTGTCTAAAAATAATGTTTGTTGTCCTGAAGTACATACAAAAATGATTTTACATTCGGACATTTGAATGTGTTAATGTGCTAAATTGTCAAAATGTCTTTTGTACTGAAATATTTTTTACAAACCAATCAATAAACCTTGTTTAATATCAAGTAAAAAAGTGTATTTTTTTATATTTGTGTTGTTTTCTATATTGTCAGACAATAGGTTTGTTTTGGTCATATGTTCTTCCTCAATTGAGGACTGCTCTGCAGTCTGGCGCTCACCAGGGGGCGCTGGACGACATATTTTGTCTTGACTGACTCATCTTGCAGGAGACTTGGTTTAAATTATTTAAAATATGTTTTAAAAATGTAGTTTTACCTTTATCTCAATATTCATAATTAATAACTTACATTTGCTTTTACAGACCCAACATTTTACAAGTAAGTCATACATAAACAATGCACAAATGTGTGTGTTTTTTAATGATAAATGTTGCTTCTATTGCCAATAAATTGACAATATTTGAGGTAACTTTATAACTTGAGTTTTATTGAAGCGCAGGTCATGACAGACCCCCTGGCTCATTTTTAGGCTGATTTGCTGTGTGGTGTCTGTTCGTGGGTTGTCCAAGCCATTTTTTACAGCAGGAATAGGCAACTCCAGGCCTCGAGGGCCACAGTGTATGCATGATTTTCAGATATCAAAGCTCTACTCATGACTGATTACCTGGTTCAGGTGTGTTCAGCCAAGTAGAACACGGCAGAGCATGGCATGTTGGAAAGCATGCAGAAATGCGGCCCTCGAGGCCTGTTTTACAGCAGTGACTGCACAGTCTTCCTGAGGCATTGTCTTTTCAGGACCCTCATTTTATAGCCTGCAACACCAATAGATGTTTGAAACTTGCCCTCCAGTTTGGTTTTTTGCCTCATTTAATTTTATGGAACACCAGCCTAAAATCTCCATATTACATAGGGCAGGGGTCTGCAACTTTTTACGCTAAAAGGTCCAGTTTCTTACAAATTAAGACCCCACCATTGAGAAAAATGTGCATTGTTTTTGTGACCATTAAGCCATTAGTTTGTAAAATTTAGCTTTCATTTATTTACATTAATTACGTTAAACTGATAAAGAAATATTTTTCTAA
Source organism: Oryzias melastigma (assembly GCF_002922805.2). Lineage (NCBI taxonomy): Eukaryota > Metazoa > Chordata > Actinopteri > Beloniformes > Adrianichthyidae > Oryzias > Oryzias melastigma. Next base: position 8,529,974 of record NC_050520.1, read on the forward strand.
ATATCTTTTTTTTTTTTTTTTTGACAGCAGCACAATTTCCTTTCAAAATAAAATACACCATGTATCACAGAGGACACAGATCTACTGGAGATTTACAATTTTACTGAATGAAAAAAGAAATAAGGCCAAGTCATGCATATTTTCTATCAATGTGACTTGGTGAACCTTCATTCTTTATTTCTTTTTAATAAACGTGCAAACTTTTTTGTTGATTTTTTAGATTTATGCATGTAAATGCAATTCTATACTCCTAAAAACTTTGCTTCTGAACAGCAACACTGTTGCAAACAATATACATTCAGATCAATTGAAGGCTCTCCAGGAACAGACGCCTCAAGCAGCAGCTTACAGGTGCAACAATCTGACTCCTGAATGGCCACATTTGGATAATTCAAAGTTCATATTAAGAATCAAAAGCAACAGAAAAATTAGTTTTTTATCAAAATATTTGTCAATGAATACAGCTCATCCTACAAATGCATACTCCTCACAATATTGATACAATTTTAAAGATAAATAAAGTGTCATTTTTATTACCAATAAGTATTGCTACAACAAAGAAACTACTAACAGAAGTTTCCATACTTAAATATAAGAAAGTGTAGGTATTAGTGGGTTGATTGTTTAGTTTAGGGTTGTTTTAAAAGTTTAAAGCGTGTTTAAAAACTTTAACAAAGATTAATCTGATGCAATATGAATATTACCACAAGATGCGGTCAAAATAAGTTCACTTTCTGGTTGAAAAGTTTCTTTCAGCAAGACTTGGCACTAAAAGATGGGACGCTTTCTTCATCTTTCACATTCCGTTCTTGTCCGGGAGGCTTCCAACAGTAGTTTAATACACTTCCTGTTCTGTAATTTCAAAATAAAACAAATGTTTACGTTTTGACTGAAATACATTATTTAGTGTGTAAAAGTTATAATCCAACAAATGCCCATTTTAATTAAAATAGTGATCACTTTCAACTGTAAATTGTATTTTTAAAAGCTGGGAGAAAATAGCGTAAGTTAGGTAGTCTAATAGGATTTTTAAGATTTTAGTATTCGCTAAAATGCATTTTACATAACAGTACACAACATTTGCAGATATAAAAAAATGAGATTTTTGAGAAATTAAGGCAATCCATGAAATGTTAGAAGACTTTAAGAGCCATTTAATAAGATTTGTGCATTTAATGTTTCATTTTTGCTTAACTTTCTAATCGGTTCTGCCACTGAATCTGGCAGCTAAAGTTGTGACTACATACCTACCAAACTGTACGTCTCTTATTTTGAAGAAAACAATCTTACCGGAAATGGTGTTTACTAATCCCACCATCTTTACCAAACTACCACAGACTTGCTTGGACCGCGGCAGTTTTTTTTCTTTTGACAGCGGAAATGAGCAGTAGCCTCTTTTTTTCCGCGTCAAGTTCATGGCTGAAAGTTTCTTTTCCTATTTTTTCGCCGAGGACCAGTCGCATGCGGTCAACATGAGCGAGAAAACAGCGACCTTTTCGGCGTGCTGCTCTTGCTCGGATGTCCACTTATATCTGCTCTTCACCGACGTCGCCTAGACTTACTTTTGATGCTTCTCAACACATTTCCGTTATGCGAAGTCCAACTTGGTGGTTAGTCGACGTGCTGCGGTGGGTGCCCGTCCGAGATAACGGAGAACGTGAGTATCCTGTGCAACACAAGTCTATCCCTGTTTAAAAAGCTTGTGCATTAGCTAATTGTTAGTGTGTGCGGATTAATCCCTTAAATTGACCGTAGTAATAAGGCAGTCATCTTATCAAGCTGTAGTTAAAATGGAAACTGCGGTTGTCCAGAATAATAAAAAAAAAGTGCCTGTCTGAAGTTTAAAGGGTCTTCCTTCTCTTTTAGAGTAGTTCTTGCGCAGAAAAGTGAACTTTTTTCTGACCTTTTGAAAACATTTAGTGGCTCTATCTTTTCTGCTTGGTCTAAATATAGTTTACAGAGCACGTGCACGGTGGAGCTAAACGGTGGACTGAGTACGAGTGAACTTGTGAAAGAAGGTAACAAGTTTTAGGTGCAGAACTATCGGCGGTCACCATGGTGATGACGCAACCCTAAACCCCGGGTTGCATTTAGGAAATTATCCTATCACCTGAACCTCGTGGAGATCACTTACCTGTCCACACATTTATATATACTTTAATAGCAATTGCAAAACTGAATGTGTTGTTGTTATTGTATACAAGGCAGCCATTAGGATTGAGAACAGCAACATGTGGGAAGCAGGTACTTTGTTTCGATGTGAAGTGTTATGTGTCAGGAAATCAAAGGTGTTGTGGAGTACTATATCAAGTTGTGTCTCCTGGCTGTGTGTGTTTTCAAAAACCTGCTTGTAGTTTAAAGTTTGGCCTTTTGTTGTGGTGGTTTTGTTTACATTATTTATCTCACAAACCAGGTTGTCCCAAAGTGCTACACAAAAAGCAAGCAAAAAAGGCATCAAACTACTTAAAATGTGACTCAGTCCATATTGTTTTTAGATGTCCAGGTTATTATAAATGGATAATAACATAGAGATTACATTGAATAATTTTTGGTGTCACCTCATATGCAAAAATCTCTAAATGAAACTATTAGATAGACATTAATCATCTACAATCATGTCGATTTTTGCATAAACCACTTTATAATAATGGCTAATTTGAAATCCAGATTGCACTGTTCTGTTATAACATGTAGACGAGTTACTTGTGCATTTAGATTGATTCATTTTAGAGATTTTCTACGTGAAAGTTAGTTGACTTCCATTGTTTCAATACATTTTCAATGGGAGTGTCTTGCATATCTTTCCAATCTTGTTGTAATTCCAACCGTTTTATGCAAATCAAACTTTGAAGCTAACCTACGTTAGTAATAACAACGTGCAAGTGTTGCTGTTTAGTGTGCTATTTACATTGTCAAAGCGTAGAAAGTAGCTACATATTAGTTTTATACATTCCTAGTTTTGTTTGTTTATTTTGTAGCAGTTGGTGGGTAATTTTACACCTTCAAATCTCACCTTTAGACTTTTTTTAGGGCCAGGTAATGTTGACTAAGCTCAAACTTTAAAAACAAAGGCATTAGGAATCCTATTTATTTACCTATTAGATCACTAATGTAAATGTTTTATCATTTTTTAACTATTTATTTGGTTCATAAATACTATAATTTCCCATAAATGTAATCAGATGTGATCTTCATAGTGTCAGTCAAGGATACAACCCAATAAATTATACATTTCACACATCCCTTTTCTGCTAAAACCAGAGGATTACATTTATTTTCTGCACCCGGCTGAGATTACCATTCTATTATTTAGAAATGCTCATCACACCTCAAGGCCCTTTAAATGTGATAAAATGCGCACGTCTTCAAGTTGTGGAACTAACTGATTGTGCAATTAAGGATTTGTTGCTGACAGATGTGCCACTATTATCGCCTTTCAATGGCCTTTCATTGCTGACCGATTACCAGTTGATTTATTCAATAACAAGAAAATCTGAGAATTTTCTCTAAAGTGTTCTTTCTTGTGAATCTCCTTACTGGTGAGATTGGGTTATCTCTTTAGTCAAGTTATACTCCGGCCAAAAGAAACAAAGAAGACACTGTTCATAACTGTGTAAATCACACATGATGCAGTTATACTCTAATAATTTAACAACCCCTTTTATTTTAATGCATTACCCCATTAGAGGAGTATTTCTTATGACAGAAACGTCTCTGTAAAGCTTCAAAGTTTCTCCCCTGATAACAGCATGACACTTCTTTAGTGAGATCAAGATTTTCTCCATTTGATATGAATATATGCTTGGTGAATTTAATCTTTACCTTTTATCTCGAAATGTTTCCTTGAAAGCAGCGATTGCGACTTTTTTTTAGTGGAACTGCTGTGCATGCATGCATGCAAGCATGATATCAGTCGCACAAAAAAGCAAGAAGTCGCCGACTTTGCAGCCTTGCCTATCAGTTGAGTATCGGACAATGTCATGGCTTCACGTCCTTTACCAGAGATGCTATCAGACGTCAGCTTTTCCGTTTCCTCCAGGGGTTCTAAGAAATCAACTGATGAGACCACGAGAGAGGTCTGACCCTTCGGTGCTCCCTGAGGAGGACAGGGGAGGGTGAAGGAGGCGTAAGGATAGAGGAGCCGTGGGAGATAACAGATGGGGGTCAAATTCTTGAAAGTAAGAAAAAAAAAAGACAGAAAGAGCATGCAGATCAGTGCAGAGCGTGGACGGAAACCAAACCTCAATTTGTTGACGATTGAGGCCTCCTTTAGCTTTATACACACTTTTGAGCAGCTGATGTTTATTTGTAGGACTTGGACTGAAGGACATGTGGCTACCATATCCTAAAATCTCAGCTTTAAGCCTGAATTGTCACCAAAGACAAACAGATTTGATAGAAGTTGAAGCTCTTACCTGTACAATGTTTGTGCTAATGTTCAGGGGGAATCAACATGTTTCTCCTGGGACTATTAATTAGAGCTTTAAGAAGATCTGTGTGTGTGTTTGCCCTAAATGCACCCCTGTTGTTATGTTCAAAGAATGTTGATTATAGGCCTAGTATGCTTACAGTATTGCAAGTATGTCACAGATAGTGTGAGCAGGCATGTGGGCTCTACTTTTCCCCCCAAAATTATAGTAATACTTTAAAAATACCCTTTTTTTACATGTTTTTGTAGGTTCCGCAAATACAGAACAAAGCAGGAACATCTACATGATAAAGTTAAATATTTTATATAAAGTAGATAGAAGTTTTTGTCAACTTATATAGTATTAAATGTGTTTTTTCCCATCTGAAAGGGAACTGAGGTCCCATTCCCACACAGAACACCCTGTTTGCATCAGTCTGCAAATATGTGTTGCGAACACTAAAACAGAACTTTCTGCCACAGAAGAACAACTTTATGGGGTGAAATTTGTTCATCAGAAAGGGGTGTTTTGTAGAAACTCCTCGCGAGTTCAAATGTGGAAAAACGGATCGCTGGAATAGCCTTCCGGGAAGTCAGATGGCTGCGGATGATTCACAGCAGATCAGTGACTGAAGAAGCCCTGGAACAGTCTCGGACAGTTATTCACACACACTGTAGTATTATTGCACATCGTAAACATTGCCATCCGACTTCTCAGTTCACACTGAATCAGAAACGCATCTGAAGAAGGAATGAGTCATTCATGAAGGGTTTGTGGATTTCAGATTTCAGACAAAGATGTCTGTTACACTTTTTTTGTCACGCTTGAATGCATGAATTGGTGAATAGTATTGATTTGACTCAGCCTAGCTGCAAATGACAAAATATTGTTTGACATTTAGAAACTGCAGTGCTGGTTAAGAGTTCCTTTCAGCTTTTTGTAGCTGTGATGCTGAAAATATCCTTTTATAGTTTGTATTTCACTTTTTACTTGATGCTCTGCAGACTGCATTTTTCCCCAACTAAAATTTGAGTAATCTTTTCTTTTTTTTTTTTTTACTGATCAAAATTAACTTTTTATTTGTTTATTCTTATTATTTTCATTGTATTAGTCATTTATACTGATGGGCAAATTGCAGAGCTATTGGCATTTGTTTTAGAGATATGGTCACGTATAAAATGTGTGTTGGGGGAAGCAAAAATAAAAAGTTTCTGTTCCTTTGCATTTCTATGACATTCAAACTGCAATCAGAACATGAACTGTCGGCCATATTTTTCCAATTCGTGGTTAACTTGCAGTGCGCTTGCTTGTGGTTGAAACAACAGATTTGATTTTCTTTGTCTTTACTTCTGTATAAATCAAAACTTTTGTAATTTTCTTTGTGATTATGCGTCCTAATTCAACCCCCGTTCAGTTTAAATAACTAAGGTAATCCAATTCATTAAGGTCGAGGAAAATTGGGTTTTTAACGTGTTCTTGCTGCATTTTTCTGATAATGGAGGACATATATTAGGGAAATTAAGTATAAAATTGTGTTTCAGAGTATTTCTCATTGTGAATCAGAAGCAGACAAAAATGCTGTTTAAACAAAGAGTGTATTTGTTCTGGTTGGGCTGAAAGCTCTCTGCTTGTTCCACTCTGATACATCCGCTGTAGATTACTAGATCCATGTACATCTTTGTTTTCCTCATCCAAAAAATGTACAGCTGGATAACTCTGATGTTGTTAGGTTGGGGTTGTGAGTGGCTGTAAGCTAGCGGGAGAGAGAATGGGGGTGTTGCTCAGCGCTAACGGTCCCGCCCACCACTCTAATGATCTGCTGCTGCCCTGCAGAAACTAGAAAACTACAGTTTTTTTTTTATTTTGGCTCAAAATGACACGATTAAAAAGCCACTGGGAAATATTTGGGAGATGATCGATGTTTTTCCTTAAAAGGATGTATTCACCTTCCTAATAGAAGCCCTTCTAGAGATTAAAATAATTCAAGTTTTTGCTCAAATGAAGGTAAATAATCCCACAAACCTTTTTTTTTAAACGCAGTGGGATTTTTGTGTTATCACAGACTTTTCTTGGCCCTGTCCGTTCCCAGACTGCAGGAAACGACCACAGAGTGGTTTTTTTGTGCATCTCAAGAAAAGCTGCATTGTGTTATTGTTGTGGAAACATGAGACTCAGCTAAAATATTTTTTAGCCAAAACAAAACCCCGTGTATTTGTGTATGTATGCAACAAAGAACAACATGTGTGACACAAAGAGAGGTATTTACTAAAGTTTCTGCGTCATTTGGAGTTTTTCAGAAGGAACCAGTAATATTAGGATTGATATATAAAGCATTATTTTACCAAACTGTGAGTTTTTCTCCAAGCTTGTTATTCGTGCTTTAAATACTAAAAAAAAAAAAAAAAACAGGCAAGAAGGATTTTTTAAGTCAATAGCGTTCATGTGTAAAGTTTTTATTGGATACTTTGTAAAACAAAATAATTTTAACAGTTTTTTCTTTATAAGTAGAACTAATTTGGCTGTTACATTGACACTTAAAAGTCTTTCCGTGTTTCTTCAAATAATTTCAAGATGCCTCGTTGCCTGTTCTCTTCTTTCCTTGGATTAAATGATGGCATCCTCACGATACAGGATTAAATGGCAAATTTATCTCAGGTTTCAGGGTTCACTTCACCCTGTCTGTGTGCGTCTCACTTTCTGCTCTGTTTGTTTAAGGTTTGTTCCTACTTATTTTTACACAATATTAACCAGTTACAGTTCGAATTTTCTTTGGACCTCAATATTTTTATGTATTTTACTGCACTATGCCGTACTCATGTTTAAAAGGTGAAGTCAAAGGATAGATGAGTTCATGCTTACAGTCAGTTCTGTTGGACCCGACTAACCTCACAAGCCTGCTGATACGTTTGTTGAACATTTAAAAAAAAAAGAGTAATGGATTTGGATTCATACAAATGTATTAAGATTAAGATTAAGAAAACCTTTATTTGTCCCACAATGGGGAAATTAATATTTCTTACTTGTGTTTTTCTCGATTCACTTTCAATAATAGCATTTTTAAGTTTAGGATTACTTTGTAAGAGAAAGTCAGGTAGGCTGCCACAGTTTTTTATTTTAATTTGGGGTTTTATTGACAAGAAGTGACAAATGTGCACAAGTGTAAGTCAGAACCAAGGGAAATTCAGAATGACTTGCTTCTTTTAATACTTATGCAGTTCTCACAATTCACAGCTACCCAGTTTCACAATTCAGGTGTTTTTGATCAAAAGTATTCTAATTTTAGTTGTCAGAATTCTTTTTCCTCACCTAGAAACATTTGTAACCTCTTTTCCAAGTGGTTAGGAAACAGTCTGTTTATGTCTCCAGACCTCCTGCTCCACAGCCATGCTTTCCAGCTCCTTCAGGGGAAGTCGGAGGCATTCTCTGTCCAGCTGCGAGATGTAATCTCTCCAACACGTCTTTAGGTCATTTACAGGTCAATAGTGGGATAATTCTGGAAACACCTTCTCTGGAAGGAGTCTTTACCAAATGGCCAAATCACTGATGCATGAAAACACATGAACATTTTTGCTGAAATGCTTTAACTCCTTTAACTCCTGTAGCATTTTAATCCCAGCAGTGGACAAGATCAGCAAACTACATTCTCTAGGGAGTCTCCATCTGTTGAGCATTTCATTCTTTTGTTGTTGTTAAGTTTTAAACATGTTCAAAAACTTGAAAATTGAAGGAAAAAAAACACATATTAGTGTCATGCCCCATCGCAAACATTTCTTGATTTGGTTTCTACAAGTTAAAAAGATAAAGAAAAGCTGTTCAGTTTTTCTAAAAATTTTGGCACAAAGCTCAAGTGTACTGTCCAACACCCTGTTGTACGCTTTACTGTGGGAACAGGAGACTTTTTATCCCACTAGTGGGAACATTCATTCTTGTCTCTTCTTTTGTCTCCCACCTGGACCACATGTGTTGTTCAGTAGTCTAGACTTAAAGTCTTAAAACTGGATTTGACATTCCACTGGGATGACATATAAGACCGAATCTGAATTCTTCCTCTATTCCTACGGCTTCTCCCTACCCCAACATTTAACCCTTCAAACGGAGAGTTATGGAAAAAGTGTCTTTAAATTAGGACATCAAACCCTGTGATCCTCCTGCTGCTGTAGAGATTTTCTCAATGACCCACATCTTAGTCAGATATCTCCAGAATCTTCCAAACATTTGCCGAAGCTTGAGTGAGTTTAGGCATGTTTCCATTTTCAACAGGCATTTTAATTTTTTTAAAAGGAATTACAGTAGTGGAGTTATTGTTTTCCTATATATGATTTAGATAAGATATGTAGCATATGGAAAATGCATTATTATTATCGTTTTCGTAACTCAAATTAGACAGACGACTTTATTCATCCCCTATCGAAATTAGGTTATTACTTGTAGCCTTTAAATGCCCACTTTGGTCATCTTTTGATGTATTGCAAAAGCACATCAAAAAGAGTACAAAAGCGTTACCAATGGTCTTCTCATTATGATTATGTCATTTTTGACCCCCCCAAAAAACTATTGTTTTCTTGGACATATTTCTGCAGAGCGATAGTAGTTCACTAGAAATTTGCCTCAGAGTTGTGGACCTATTGCTGAAAGCTCGGAGCAGGTCATAAATAAGCTCTTTTTCCAAAGATTTTTTTGTTTGCTCCTGATTCACAAATATTTGAATAAAAAAGCAATTTTTAGCTAAATTTTCTTAATATATGTCCTTCATCATCAAAAAATGCCACAAGAGCATGCTAAGTATGTTTACATCGGAAGTGGGGTCATCTGGAACCCACAAGACAGCGCGCTGAACTTCTTCTCTTCAATGATTTTTTTTCTTCACTGGTGTCTGTGGCAGACATGAAATCCTGTCCACCTTTGTCACGGGAGGGATCACACATCAATATGAGGGTGGGGTCATCTGTACCCCATAAGATAGCACAAGGGTTAAGAACACCAAAACCACAATTTTCATTTGTCTTTAACACAATCTCAGAATTTCAGTCCAATGACAGCAGTCTATGGTGGTGCACTTTGCATGTATGGATTAGTGTCTTTGGTTTTGTGTGCTTGTTTCTGCTTGCCAGGGCAGGGCTTCCTGTGGCTGTGATTGCTTCCCAGCCAGAGCAACCTTTGGTCTCACTTGCTTTGTCACCTGGACTTTCAGCCTGCAAACCTGGCGCCATCTCCTCTCCTTTTACCTCCCCATCCCTCAGCCCGTCTGGTCCGACACTATCTCGTTCTCTTAATCTCTGTGATCTTTGTTTTTCTGCCTCCTCCCCTTGCTCCTTTCTGAAATTATTGTCTCCTATTCTTCTTTTTCTCGTCAGCCCCATTCTTTTGTTTAACCCCATCAGACTGGCACAGTCACCAACTCTCTATGCACGATAAAATGATCCATTGCTGTTTCATTCAGTGATTCAGAGGATTAGAATTCAAACGTAGTAATAAAAAACAGTTTTTAAGCTGGGTTCTGTGATGCACATGTTTCTGGATTTTTATTTTCTAATCATTACTTTTTTCCACTCCAGTTATTACAGGAAAAGCTGGTGTGTTTGATGTCTCAGTGAGCCTTGATGCCGTGCAAATTAATTGAGTCATATGCAGTGGATTGAATTCGACTGATGTCTGCAACAAGGCAGAGGCTATAAAAAGCCCAGTTGGATGTAGCTTGTTGTAAATTGTATTTTACCTAATGAGTAATCTCAATTAGGAGCATGTCCTGTTTTGGCAGAAGTGAACCACTAAAGTGGATGGGGGTGTAATGTGTGTAGAGTCTCAGCTACAGAAGAGTAAATAGGAATAGTTACAATATACACCTTTTGTAATGTCAATACAGGGAGGTTACCTTGTGAAAATGAAGAAAAAAAAAGTACGGTGGAGTGTACATTTCAATTTAAACAGTAATAGATTTTCAAATTCATTCAGAATGATTCTCAAATAGTCATTAAATTTAACTAAAAAAAGGCAATTTCATTTGGAAGATGGTGGAATAATGGCTTAATAAAGTAAAAATATCTTGTAGGTATTTTCTAACAAATTATAATTCCATCAAAATTTTGAGTTTGATTACTTTATGGTGGCCAGAATTTGCTTTGTCAAATCCTTTAAGGTGATGAATGTGCCTTCTGCTATTTAGCATCAACAGTTTAAGCTATTTACTGTATATGAAAACTGGACTGAGTGACCCCTCCCCAGTCGCGTTCCAAACAGGAAGTACCTGCTGGTTCAGAGAAGCCAAAATCCTGTAGACTTCTATTGAGAAGTAAACAGCTATTACTCAGTCATATTTTTCAGAATAGCCATTCTTGTTCTAATACCTTTTCCAACATGTTCTTGTTAACTTTTCTTTCAGTAGTGCAAGTTATTCAAGTTATAAACTGACCAGTTAGATACCTCAAAGTATGTGGTATCAAGACAAACATTCTCTCACTTTCAAGCCCACTTTCAAGTGTTGGGGGCGTGGCTTTCCAGTAAATTCACTCCTGATTGGCAAGAATGGTTGCCATAAAAATGTTGACTCAGAAAGACTCAACATGACATCAATCATATCACAAAAAAATGGTGACCGAATTGACTTCCCTGAAACCAGATGTAAGGCATTTTCTATGGGTGTCATCACACTCAGTCAATCTAGTTTTGATATACAGTCAATGGTTTTGACAAGTGATCAATTGGTCACAATCTTTTTGAAAGATATCCAATCCAAACCATATCATTAGTTATTTCTTGTGTGTATGCAGTTAATAAGACACAAAAACATTCCCATTTTGACTAGGATGAGTTAAGTACCCAAAAAAAAACAAAAAACACAGACACTGGTAGCTGAATGAAACATGAGTCACACACACAGGAAAAAAAAATGAAACTACCACTGAAATAAACTTGCATAATGTCTAATTAGCCAAGAAAATTGGTTTTCATGCCAACCACTACTCCACTCTTTGGCACTGCTACAAATAAATTGTCTTTAGTTTGGCCTGTTGCATGTGGACCTTGTATGGATAAACACACAAATGTTAATTTCAGACCATACAGTTTTATATTAGATAAAAGAACTACACTATTCTCCTCTTTTATGGAAATAGACCAAAATAGCTTTGTGCCAACACAGGCAGTCTTGCTAATTGGATCCTAAACAAGCCCTTATGACAATACTGAAACCAAGGCCGAATCTGAATTATTTCCCTACGCCTTCTCCCTACCCCTACATTTATCCATCTAAACGGAGAGTTATTGAAAAATTGTGTTTTAAAATTCAGATGTTACTAACCCTCAGCCTGGTCAGCTGCGTTACCGCATAGCTGCCAGCGCTCGGAATATACATAACATCAGTTTCATAGCTTTAAAGAGTCTTGCCAAAACAAAAAGTTGTTACTTACATTTCAATGTAAACTTTTGTGCTTTAGAGAACACCCTCATGAAGAAATACATTTCTCTGCTGCGGCACAGCTTGACACTAGAAAACCCTCCCGGCAGAGGGATACGTAGTCTTAAGTCTCTATCTCTTGAGCTCCAAATGTCCAAGAAATGTAGGGGTGGGGGAATCTGTAGGGGTTGGGGAACAATTTGGATTCATCCTAATATTACGTTTTTACCAGCATTTTGAAGTAAATTAATACAAATCTGACAACAAGTTGGAAACTTGCTGGTGGTTGGATGGAAGGCCAGCCTCTAATTCTCCTGGTGCCATTGGTTATGACAAGATAATAGTTTATGCTCTGTGTCTAGAAGTATCAACCAGTCCACATGAATGCAGACTTCTGCAGCATTTTACTCTGGGGAATTTGAACAAGATATTGTGTTCAAATAACTCGTCTGCAGTTAACCTTAGACACCACAGGAGCCTAAATCACCTTTGGATTAGACTCATCACGCAGTTTGACAGTTGCTGCCTGCTATGAATACATGACCTGAAAGTTTAAAGACCACATGCTGGTGTGTGTGTCCAATGCACCAAACAAGATTTCCCAACTGGGGACAACAGGGAGCACATGCTGGTGTGTGAGAGCTGATACTGGGCTTTGGAGATATAAATAGGACCACCCTGCAGTTGGCTTCCACCAGTTGCAGTGATAAGCATCTAAGGGTGTAAGACCCCCTAGTCTGTAGATTTTAATTTATCGGTTTGTACTAAAATACATTTCCTCTCTCTTCCTCTTTTTTTTTTTTTAATGTAATAATTTTTCTTAACAGTGACATGTTGGCAGTTCTGGTTACGATGAAACTACATTTGGCTCTGCTCCCAGTAGGCTTTAGCCAAGACGCTGCTCTCGATCTGCAAGCTGTCCCATTTCTGGTCTCGACGTTCAGTGGGAATAGCATACCACAGCATTCCCTAAGGTTAAATTAAGGTTGTCTTACAAACAGACTAAGCGAGATGACATTTGTCATGAGGTTATTCAAACCCGCAATATAAATTCCCTTTGAAATTCATAGATTGCAACTTTTTTCTCTCCTTGATTTAGATAAGTTTAGGACAGTTCAAAATAGAAAAAATATGTTTTTAAAAATGATTTATTCTTTCTCAGTGTTTTTGATTATGGAGTTGGCCTGTAACATCCACAATAAATGAGATTCAGGCATTTTTCTTTTTGGTTTTCGGATATCCTTTACATATATTATCCCTAGGGATCAATAAAGTATTTACTAATCTATCTTTTTTACTGTAAATGCAACTAAAGTTCAAAGTGGTATGTTCTGATTGGTTGTTGTGCATAATAAACAAATCATAAAAAGAAACGTTTAAAGTCCACTAGTACATTTTAACTTAATTTTTGCAAAAATATTAAATATATACATATCATATACATGATTCACATTTTCAAAAAGTGTTTTGTCATTTGACTTATGAAAATAGTGGTTAGTTAATGTAAATGTGTGTTCTGGACACTAGTGTGTTGCAGCCAAAAGTGTGGATGATGTTGCAGAAGTGCTGCTAAATTTCATTAGGGTGGGGGAAATAGGCAAAGAAAGCAATCAGTGTGCAGGGTAAATGTTTCTCAGAGAAGAATGTTGGCACTGGAGATAAAGAGAAGAGAGGAAGTAATGAGTGAGGAGAAGGAAATACAGAGGCACGAGTGTTGGCTCTTTTCAGCGCAGAAGTATTCTCCATTTTCAGCATGGCCCATTTAGGTTTTTCTATGTCATCTCTTCCTAAAAGCAGCAAAACAATAGTTTATAATAGTTATAATATTATTGTTTCACTACCATAATAGTGAAGCAATAATATTGTCACAAAAGCGGCCAGTTCAGGGTAGAGTTCCTGGACAAGAACAGAAACAACATTGTGTTGGAGCTTTGGTGTTTCCCTTCGGGCTTCAATCGAGGTAAAAGAGAAGGAAGCGTGAATCCACATACATCTGGAGATCCTCACAGCCGATGAGGGAGTTGCTGGATGCTAAAAAGAACCCTGGGAACAGAGATGACCAAAACCCCAGAGGGATCTAGCTGGAGGAAGCGTCTGTATGTGCGTGTATGCGTATGTGGATGTTCTGTAGTTAGTCAATGCTGAGTCATTGCTGTGCTGGTCAGGCAGATAGAAACATCTTTCAGGGGGGGCCATATGTGGGGGGGGGGCATAAGGTGCGTGCACTGAGCATGCTCTGAAAAGTACAGGAAGGGAATTGTTGTTGTGACAGGACACATGCAGGAACTGTGGTGATGCAATGTTTAGTGAAGCTAACTTTCATGGCTTTTCTGACGTTGGTGTTTCCTGCATGCATGGTGGTCTTCCCCATGACAATGCAGTCCTGCTTGCTCCCAAATTGAACAACTTTTTTTTTTTTTATCTTTAAGCATTATAGCTCAGATCACAAAAAAGTGTTATCTATTAGATAGGAAAACATATTGATCCATTTTTGGCCAGATCACAACAACTCCCGCCCCCATTTTTTGTGGCTTACTTTCTACTGTTGGACCACAGTCTTAGACTTCCCCTCCCTACTGATGTACACACGCCAGTATGCACGCACATTTAAGCTTCTTGCATTTAGAGTAGACCTTTGTGCTGGAATGGAGGAAGATGGTATGTACTTACAGACCATAATGAACGTCAACAACAATCACTCTTTGCTAATACCTTTCATTGTTTGATTAACATTCTTAAAATGTTGTGTTAATCCTCCTGACTCAGATATAAATGATCAATCTGTGATTTAAATTTTTTTTTTTTTGGTTTTGTTATAATTTTGTTTTTCTTCTTTTTTCTTAAGTCCGAAGATCTTTTGCTCTATTTCAAAAGTGTTACCAGTGGGCTTTTTGTTATGATTATGCCATTTTTAGGCAAAATAATAAAACTTGTCATTATCTAGAACATAGTTACTGCAGAAGGACAACAGTTCATTTGAAATTCACGTCTGAGTTGTGGACAGGACTGCTGGTGCAAAGTAACCCTGCCCCTACTTCCTGTTCATCATCCATCTATTTATTCTCTCCCACTAGCTTACAGCCCCTCACAGCCTCAACCTAACAGTACTGTTGCAACAAAAATGACAAGCAATATTGGAACTATCCAGCTGTACAGTTTTGAGCCAGATGCCAGCGCAGACAAGGATAATAACCATGTACATGGATCTAATCATCTACAAGTGGATGCATCAGAATGGAGCTGAGCAGGGGGGTTGTGGCTTGCTTTTATAGCTTTTATGTGCCACTTACAAAATTTTTCCATTGGCTTTTTTGTCTGCTCCTGATTCATAAATATTTAAATAAAAAAATTTCAGAAATGCAATTTTGAGCTTAATTTACATATGTCCTCCATTATGAGAAAAATGCCACAAGAGCATGATAAAAACCAGATTTTTTTCCCAGTGAGTTTTTAGCTCAAGATAAGATCTGTCCTGCCCCATGGCATGAAGGTAAATCTACTTGAAAAGCTGTAAAAAAAAAAACAAAGTCATCTCCCTTTTTCATTCAGAAGATTAAGTAGTGTGTTTAAGAATGAGGTCACAAGCACACCCGACTAGGCATGCTATATGTCTGATTGAGAAATTTGCTAACCGAAGTTTCTTTAGTGCGTCAATGTGGTTTATATGACTCCAGCATTATTTTAAAGCCATTTTTTAAACATCATTATAATGTCTTTCTTAAATATAAATAAAGGGACGGCCGTGGTGTAGCGATAGGGCGACTCCTGATCGGAAGCGAGTGGACTCGACTCCCGCCTTGCCCGCCCATGTGTCGAAGTGTCTTGGCCACTACCAGTGTATGAATGTGTGTGTGAACAGGTGAATGGGTCTGTGACTGTGAAGCGCTTTGGGCCCTCAAAGGAGGGTAGAAAGTGCTATACAAGTATATGCCATTTACCATAAATAAAATGGGAAAATCTGGTAGGAACCAACATTTAATATTAAAAATATTATAATAATGATAAGAAAGCACAAAAAATATTCCAATGAATTATGGTTGAAGAGAATGGAAGTTTAAAAACTAATTTTAAAAATATATTGTAAATACCAGCAAAGTAAATACAACAGTTTGTTTCATTTTTATAATGATTTTTTTCTTTAAAACTGTAACTTGATTTAATCCACAAAAATTGCTCTTTTTGGGGGATAAAACGTTGATGTTCTTATCCATACAGATTATTTAGAAGGCATTTACTTCCAATTATTTTCTCTCAGCACTATATACCTATACCTATATCTATACCTGCAATTTAAATGTCTGCTCTGATGAAAATTATGTTTTTTGTGTGCATTTTAACATGCTCTTCTCGTATTTTTCTGATGTTACATTTTTGTAAATCAAGGGTAGTCAAAAAATATGCTGGGCAGGCCACAATCTCTCTTCAGATGCATCCACTTGTAGACATATAGATCTATGTACGTCTTCGTTTTCCTCGTCTGAGCTGGCATCTTGCTCAAAACTGTATGGCTGGACAGTTTCAATATTGCTCCCCATTTTTGTTAATGTTAGGCTTGGGGTGGTAGGGGTTTTTAGCTAGCAGGAACGCTTGTAAACAAAGAGCTCTCAGCACTAGAAAGAGGAATGGGGTGGAGTTGCCCTACCTCAACAGTCCTGCCTAAAAGTCCTAGGCAAATTTCTAATGACCTACTGTTGCTCTGCAGAAGCTATGTCTTATAGAAGACATTAGGAACACTTTGAAAAGAGCTCAAGAGATAATCGGAGTGGGTCAGTTAAAATGTAACTTTTGACTGTAATGTCTCTGGGATTGGACTTTGGCTCCATCTATATAGCCATCTTGCTTCCCAGTTAATAATCTTGTTGTTGCACAACATTGAGTTACTTTACTTATAGAAACACTCTCAGAACTTCTCTGAAACTAATTTATCCCATTTTATTTCTCTTTTCTTTTTCAGAAGTGACTCTCATCCAGTTTGGTTACTGCAATGAATGGTAACACTATCCATCCAGTCAACACCACTTTAGCTGAAGGTCCAAGTGTAGCAGCGCCCCCAAGAGGCTGGAGGGAGTTCTGCGAGCTTCATGCCTTTGCCACAGCCCGGCAACTGGCCGGACATTATCGGAGCTTCGCTAGAGAGCATCCGCAACATGACGTGGTCCCACCAGAGGCTTTTTCCAAGCAGTTCACAGACCTTTTTCAGCAGCACTTCTGCTGCGAAGTTGACAAAGATAGCCTTCCATTTATCCCGAATACACAATGCTCTGCCAGTGCTGCTTCCACGTCTTCTCTGGGCTCCGCTCTTCCATCACACACTGTGATCAGCCGATTTCGGATCACAAATTTACCGGAAACGCAGGACTATCGAGAGGCAGGCCGTCCAAGTGGAGGAACCGCTTTGCTATCACTCGCACCAAAAGTGGAGTCAGTGGTGCGAAGCCGGGAGCAAGAACAGCCGCTGAGATATGCTGCAGGAAGCACCTTCACCGGATCACGAAGTATCAGCAGTACAACACCACTGATTCGTAGCCATAGCAACGAAGAGATCTCCAGTACTGATAGGCATCAGGTGTCTGAGCATTACTCCTCTGACTCATTGGCGTCAAGCGTAGGACGCGCCAGCGTCACTCATTTCTCTTTCACCCAAATCCAGCAGACTGTAAGACATTTTTTTAAGAAAAGACCCATTCCCAGCCCCCGCTCTTCTCAGGACCTGTCTCCAAGCAACCCCATCAACAACAACAATCCCACAATCCGTAGTGACAGAGTGAGTGGAATTTCCTCTGCTACCGAGGGAGTGTCATCTTCATCCTCCTCTTCCCTCTCGTCCTGCCAGAACTTTGAGGTCACACCCCAGGCTAACTCACAACGGCCCGGAGTGTTCTGTCAGTTCCTAGACCGATTGAGCTGGTTACGCAGCAGGAGCATCAGGCAAAGGAGGTCAGAAGTAAGGGGCTGCTGTAAGGAGGGCCAGCTCAAGTACTTGGTGGTGGATGACACTATCTCAGACTCTCAGCCCCACTGGCAACGCTGCCGCCTGCTGGTCAGGAGGATCAGGGACTCTCCAAGTGGAGGCGTAAGAGGAGGAGGCGAGAGATATCAGTTGGAGCTCTACGATCCTCCAAAGGTAAAAGCAAACTGTATCAGAATCATAAACAGACATTGGTGATTTATGTACGATTTTATTTACACTTGATGTTGTTGTTTACCTTTTGGCATATCCCTTCAGGGGTCGCCACAAGGCAAGGCAAGGCAAGTTTATTTGTATAGCACATTTCATGTACAGAGACAATTCAAAGTGCTTGAATCAGTGATGCGGCTTTCACTGATTTGCACAGGTGGTTTGACAGAGAGTTTTTATGCTGAATGAAGTAAGACACCTTGATCTCTGAGGCTCCGCCTTTTGCCGCCCATTTCATGACGGCATCCTAGAGGTGGCCTCGGCAGCGTGTCTGCGTTTCTACCAAACAAAAATCTAAATTTTGCAAAGATGGATTTGCATTTTGTGTACCTGCCTGAAGTAGTAGCAGCTCGTGAGAACCCACTCGTTTTTGTGGGTTGGGAGGGGCGGTGCTCGGAGTGCAGGTTTTTTAGAGGATTACTCAGTAATGCGAGAATTGATTAAAATCCTACTTTGGGGTTCTTTATAGTGAGTAATGAACATTATAATACACTTAAAAACCAAAAAGTTGATTTTGCATGGTGTAGGCCCTTTAAAAGACACAATTTTAGAGTTTTCTGGTGTTCACTTGGATTTGACACGGCCCTCAATTTCATTAATTAAGTCACAGAAGTAAAGCAATAGGTTAAGCATTTTATTAAAAATGATGCTGGTGGTTTGGTGTCTTGCATTTAAGTAATACAGATTACTTGCTTGAAGGTATTTTCAAGTTTTTTTTTTACTTTTTTAGGTTTGCTAAAGTTGTCGCTAAACACAAGGGTGTAAAAATGTTTGTAATGTGTAATGTTGGGGGAAATCAAAGCCAAACTGAATGCAAGCATTGGCATTGCAGATTAGCAGAAATGTCAGATTGAAAGTTATTACTATAATTTGTTTGGAGAAAGTAAGATAACTGATGTGTGGCTTTTTTTTTTTAGGAAATATCTCTGAAACCGTTTTTTAGTGCTTTCAGGATTTGGTTGAAAAAAAAAGTTGATTTTAGTTGAAAGATTTCAACATGGCAAGCATGATATTTCAAAAATTATCTTTCTTTGGTGTGACGGAGGTAGTTTTGTTTCTTCTTTGAGGTGATCATTTTTGTGCCGATTCTCCTCTCGGTGTAGGTGTAGTTTGGTTTCACAGGGGTGTTCTTCGGATTGGGTATCTGCAGTTCTCAAAAGGCTCTTTTACTTCTCAGAACTGTGCTCTTCGCAGAGCCATTTAACATCTGGCAGGTTCCTCTTCTTGTGTTTCATATCTGTGTGAGATAAGTCTGCAGATCTGTTGGTGTCACTGAGACTGGCAGCCCACAGAAGCCTTTGAAGGATTTTGTCAGTTTGCCAAGCATTGCTACAAACTCTGAATTCAAGCAAACACGAGCATAAAAGCTCAAAGTTGCTACCTTTTTTGTAGCTGTGAAATTGATTGGGGGTTTCCCCCACTTCCTTTTTAGATCGTCTTTATCCTGTATGGCAACGACATAAATGGTATTTTGCTGTTTTGAGGGCTCTATGGGTGCACGATGCTGCACAATAACACAAAAGCTGTTTTTTTTGCGTGGTTTGCTTGTGATGTTGGATTTTGATTTAAAGCAGCAGTTCAAGAGCAATCAGATACTTTATTGTTCAATTTAATGCATAAAAGCAGCTTATTAGAAACAAATCCAAATATAATGTGCTACTTTGTTAGAGATTTTATCATTTACACACTGAAGAAATGTTTGAATCATTGGCTTCTTAACTCAGATGCTTCAGTACGTTGTAGGTTTTATTTTATAAGTACTGGCTGAACTTTTTATGTACATGTTTTGAAAATTGATTTATATTTTTTGTTCTTCCTGTTTAGCATCTTTCTACTATGATGCATCACAGAATCAGATGCCTTCATGCCTTCTTTTACAGTTTGGTGTCTAGATATACCTCCCACACAATTTCCTGTTTGTTTGGGGTTTTCTTTAGCCAGGCTCTACATCTCTACATTTACTTCTTAATTAGAACATCCACTCCAGGAAAAAAAATATAAATATGTAGCATATTTTTTTTTACATTTTTAGTTTAAAAAAAATATCATTTTAACGATACAGTCATAGAGTAAATGTTGTTTTGTGTTAGCATTTACTAGCAGGATTTACTAAAATACAGAATAAGAATCCTATAAAAACAGTTGTTTTCCTGTTTGCATTTTCATAAATTTCTCAGACATCTGTTACATAAACTCTGTGCACTATATTGTGGATAGAGTTTGGATTCACCTGGTTATATTGTGCTTTTGTTAGCCAACCTCATTGTTGTTCTGAATGGTTTCCCTCTCTTTGGTGTGTGTGTGTTTAATCTTGCTTGGACAGATAGAAAGGCTCCTGGGAATGGCCTTAAAAGGAAGGAAAGTGCTAGAGCTGTATGCTCATGGTTAAACATAGACATAGAAAAAGCATTCACACCCAAAAAGAAGACATTCACACACCGTTCCTGTTATTTACATGAAAGCTGTCTTTTTTTTTTTTTTTAAATCTAAATCTTGTTTTAAGACATGTGGCTTTTTGCGTGTCGGTGAATGAACATTTTTTTGCACTCTACCCATATACTAAAATAAGAATGGATGTTTAGCGCTTCAGTGTGCGCTTTCTATTTATAAATATTATTGGGGTTTTTTATGCATGTGTGGGAAATAGAAGTAATATCAGTTAGTACAAAGGAGCAAGCTGCATGGAAACTGATAATGCTTTTGCGTGAGAAAGATGCAGTCAAGACGCAGCTGCAAGTTCCTGAATGTACGTGTTAGAAACGCAATACAAGCTCTGAAGCACCACACATTATCATTTACTATTTTTAAATCCTTGTGACTCCTGATTTAATGAGAGGTTTTGTAGCAACACACTCACATGGTCACCTCAGTGAAAGATGCCTTTTTTTCTGTGGAAAAATCTGGTCATGTGCAGGTTTTGTTCTGCAATAGGTAACCATGGGCCACTGAGGGGGGGTTTCA
The DNA here is from genome assembly GCF_002922805.2 of Oryzias melastigma. Lineage (NCBI taxonomy): Eukaryota > Metazoa > Chordata > Actinopteri > Beloniformes > Adrianichthyidae > Oryzias > Oryzias melastigma. The sequence continues at coordinate 8,550,915 of NC_050520.1, forward strand.
CTTCTGCATAATCTGAACATGTGAACAGCTTCACATCTCCAATGTTACTGCTTTTAAAGGAACAAGGAAGCATCTAAAGTTATTGACTGAATGATTTTCTGCTTTTTAAATAAAGATGATGATGGTCATAGTGTCATTCAGTCTACTTTGTTGTTGATTTTCCAAATATATTCAAAGAAATAAAGCCAAATCTAATTTTTTCATAGTGTTTAATGTTAAAATGTGCTCTGGTATTAGATTTTTTACTTATCCCATTTCAAAGGTGTGATGCATTATTATTTTTCAATATTACATTTGATGAAGAGTTTTTCTGCCTGTTTGGTGTGACCTAAAGTGGTGAGCGATGGTGACTGTTGGCCTATAGCAGAAGTGAATCCTGTCTTGTCAGCTCAACAGGGCAGAAGTCTGCCCCATTCCCTTTAAGACCAAGACCTGCTCTTGTCATTCTCATTTAGTTTTTTTCATACCAGCTTTGATGTGGACTCACATTATTCCTGCTGGTTTGTGAAGTTACTTTTGCAGCTTTAGTGGAACATCAAAAGCAGTTTCTGTCACATTTTATTTCCTCTGGTGTCCAATACTTTTTATAGACAAGCTCATCTTGTTGCCGGGAAAAGTGTCTTTTAGAGTGACTTCCAACAGGCTGTAAAAGTCTGACATATCTCTAAGACATCCCAGAGCCTCCATCTTAATCATAGCCTTCTCATTGTATTTCAGCTCCGTGTGTGTGGGTGTTTGAGTTTGCATGTGCTCGTGCTTGTTCCAGCTCTTCTAGCCTTAATCTTTCCCACATGGTTTCATTTCATGCCTGTGTGTGCATGCATCTGTGCTGTGTCATCTTCCTCTTGGAGTCTCATTAAACTTCTTGTTTGTGTTCCTGCTTTTGCTTTTCACACTTTAGGCAAAAAAGGAAGTTTGGATTTGTTAAACTCAAACACCAGATAGAGATGCAAAAGGAATCAACTAAAAATACTTATAATAAAACTTAAATATCTACACTTTGGGCAGAAAATAGTGAACATATACTGACAGTTCTCCACAGGGTTCTATTAAACTAAACAAATCTTGATTAAAATTTGTTCAAGTTTATGTTAAAAATATTGTATTTTCTTGTTTTTCTCTCTTGTGCGGGCTCCCTTTCTCTGACAGTAAGATGCATTTGCAACATCAGTGGAAAATACTTTTCCAACAGCTAAACCTCTGTGTCCATCTGTTCTCTGTTACTCAGACTCTTATAAGGCAACATGCAGCATTAATTCGGTTCTCACTGCATGCCGCAACTAAAGCTCCAAACACATGGAGCTCCTTCAGCTGAGCGAAAAGAAGCAGCTGAGATTAATAGGAAGACTGACCGTACAAAAGTCCAGAAAAATAAGGAGGAACACAAATGTAGATGTGCCAGATGTGTTAATAGGAAAACTTGTGGAGTCTCGCAGTTATCCTCAGATTGCAAGGTTACATTTAAATTTGGTTTGGGTCCTTTTAAAAACCCACCTGATCTTCTTTTGATTTATTGCAAAGTGGTTTTTTAATTATGATTCTCGTTTTCTGCAAAATCAGACATAGTTTCTGCAGAGTGGCAGTAGTTCATTAGAAATCTGCCTTTAGAAATCTGCCTTGTTGACTGGGGACTGTTGGCACAGGCAACCCCGCCCCTTTCCTGTCCCCATGGCGTATGGTAAATGGCGTATACTTGAATAGCGCTTTCTACCCTCCGTCAAGGGCCCAAAGCACTTCACAGTCACAGACCCATTCACCCATTCACACACACATTCATACACTGGTGGTGGCTCTGCTGCCAAACACTGGCGCCAACCTCCCACCAGAGGCAATTCAGGGTTCAATGTCTTGCCCAAGGACACTTCGACACATGGGCGGGCAAGGCGGGAGTCGAACCCGCTCACTTCTGATCAGGAGTCGACCGCCCTACCACTGCGCCACAGCCGTCCCCATTGGTGAGAGCTCTGTTTACACGCTCTCCCGCTAGCTTACAACCTCTCATAACCCCAACCTAGCATTACTGGTGCAACAGAAATGGTGAGCAATATCACAGCTATCCACAGTTTTGGGTCAGATGCCAGCTCGTACGAGGAAAATCTACATGGATCTAGTCATCTACAAGTGGATACATCAAATGGAGCGGAGCAGGAAACCTATGTGGCCCGCAGATTTTTACATAAGAACTAGGCTCTTTTTCAAACAGCATTTTTTTCTTTGGATAGAGAAATACTCAGACATGCCATTTTAGACTTAATTTTCGTTATATAGATCAAAAGGCTTTTTTGTAAAAATTTTCCCTACATAAGGAAAATTTAGATTTTTCATGTCTATTCTAAAGCCATTAACTGCATCATTCCAAGCACACATACTTCAGTTTCATTTTGCATCACAGCCGTCTCTAAATCTCACCCGCAGTGTTGAGTCTTCGCCTCTTTTCAGGGATAAACGTTCTTGAAACTTAGAAATGACTCCTTGATGTGATCAAGTCATGTACAGTGTGTGGGTGCTGGCGCATTCCTTCGCAGCATATTCACTAAATGCGTGCTCTTGTTTGTATATGACTTGAAATATTATATTACAACTCTTTTTGTTGTAATCAGAGCAAAAGAAAAGAGACGCTCATGTTTGCCCTCAGTGGCTGAGTGATCCGGACGTCTTTAAAACAATTTCTAACCACAAAAGTATGCTTTTTATTTATTTAAATTTGTTAAAACGACCTTGGCTAGCCAACCAAGTTCAAAAACAAAGTCATGTGAGAAGCACACTTGGTATAAATGTATTGAGTTTCTATACCTAAATAATTTGCTTTTTTATTGTTTAGTAAGCCTTTTTATTTTATATATTTTTTTCTACAACAAAAGAGCCACATTTAATAATAATGCATAATATCCTGGTATTAATTTATTTTTTTGAAAAATGTGAAACAATGTTAGTTGAAGATACACATATGCAAATACAGACATGTAGACCTTTTCTTTCTGACTTTTTTCTCTTTTTGTAGTTTTGAGACTTGAATGACACCCAACAGGTTTAAGGACAAATGGGATAAAAGTAATATTTTTCAAAAATATTTTAACTTGCTTGTCTTAAAATGTTTGAAGGAATTTCTTGAACTTTAAAATACCCAGGATTAGGATAAAATATGCTTTATGGCCAGTTTAGTCATCGATGCCTGTATAGTCATTGTTTAATATACCTGGAATTTATGAAAATAAAAGCTTACATGTTGGGAGTTATACTGACCCCTTTTTAAAGAATATTTCTATTGTGTGTTCTTTTTTTAAGTTTATACACAAAACTAATATCAGGGGTCTGCAATCTTTAACACTAAGAGTCATTTAAATCAGTTTCTTACTGACCAGTAAGAACCATCAAGTCACTGTTAAGAAAAAATACACTTTATGTTTTTGTGGCCATTAAGCCAATCATTTAAGACATCACTTTTTTTATTATTTACAATAATTCAATTGTAATTGTCTTTAAATATCTTTTTTTTTTTTTTACTTATTTTACTTTTGACAGCGGCATAAAAAGTTCCTATTAAAATAAAATACACAAACATGTGTTTTAAGATCCTCCTGCTGCATCAGAAATGCAAGAAAGCCAAAGGAAACATGGCATTTTACATCACTGTGATTTTGATGGACTTACATACTTTTTCTCCCATTTCTTTAGAAAATAAACATGAGAACATTGGTGTAAAATCTTTTTTTTTTAATTTTTTTTATCTATGTCCTTCTAAGTTCATTCCAGTAATAACTACTCGTAAGATCATTTTTCTCAGTTAGTGGCCATGTTGGCATGTAAAAATAAATAACACCACCTAATTAACTAAAATAAATAAACCAAAAACTACAAACCTAATAATTTTTTAAATTGTCAACATTTTTCATTACAGCTAAAGACCCCTAATGAATGGATGAAGGAGCCACATGTGGCTCTGGAGCATCAGGCTGCAGACCTTGACCTGTATGAAAATAAGAAGAGGGACTGGCGTCAAAGAGTGCTGTAATAATTGTTCTAGTTTGAAAACCTTCTGCTTTAAACTCTTCACTTTTCCAAGGAACTCTATTAGCAATAAACATCTTCAAGAAACTAAAACTGTTCCCAAATCATCAGCTATTGTTAGATCAGTCGATAGCTGACTGTTTTGGAACTTGCCTCAGCTTGCCTTTGCTCATGTTGAATCTTTTCTGTAGAGCAGACAAAACAATATTGCTGACTCTTTTTTTATCACATCCTTCAAGTCATGTCACAAAGCTCCCACTGTAACCTGTGATTTATGAACAGGCTTAATTTAAAAGCCTAAACTATGAAACAGACTCACAGATTTGCAGATTGAGGCCATCTCGGTCATTGCGTTGACATGTACCAACTGGCCTCAAAGGTTTAGGTGCAAAGATTTACTGGCCTTCTTCAGAGCCGTGGTGTTGTCATTTAAACTAAGTGGTCAACAATTAAAAAATACATGTTTAATGTGTATGTATAGAGATGTGGTGTGACTAATCACAAAAATAAGAATGTAATAAACATTTAAGAGCTGGTTCATGCAGCTTTGATCTCTTGCCTCCTCTATAACTACAGAGAAAGGTGTCCTAAAACCTCTAGGATTTTAAGTGGAATAAATCTGTGCCAATATATTAAAAAATGTAAATGAGTGAAATGAATTGAAGGTAAACTGCAATTCAATGAAGAATACTTCAAAAATAATGTATTTCACTGCACTTTTATCCATTTCTTTCTTTTTGCTTCAAGCCTGAGAAAACTGAAAAGTTTGTCAAACAAGGCGGAGAAGTCACCTCACTTTTTTTGTAGATGCATGCGTTTGCTCATGAGTGCTTCAGTGTGACAAAAATCTAGAGAAACATCTAAAGGAAGTAAAGCGGTTAGAGTCATGTGGTCAAGATGTTTGTCAGATCTCTTGCTGTGTCTCTTTGTAGTTCAGTATTTTCTTCTGCTAAACGGGTTTCCGTCCTGCGTCTGCCAACAGCTTTTGTGAGTCTTGTGAGCTGGCCTGCACATAGCTTCATTTTTGGTTGCTTTACGATGGCTAGTATTTGATTGTTAATGCAATGTACTGCAAGTGCATTTTCATCTCTGACGCAACTGTGTTGTCGGCCTGTATTTTGTGTGCGCGCGCTTGTGAGTCTGTGTGCAGCATGTAACCACAGTGCCAGTGCACGACCTTGCTGAATAGCATACGGAAAGCCCCCAAAGCAGCGCGACAGTTATTGAAGAGTTTTTCTCTTGACCTCTTTTATTCTTAGTCATCAGTACTCATACATACCAATACACTGTCACACCTATTTACCTACATATGCACACCTGCAGACATTGTGTTGCCAAGCATCCTTGATTTGAGTTTGTACAAACTCAGTGGCAGTGGGTACATTTAAGACTTTTTATGCTGCATGTTTAACACAGTGGATCAGCAAAAACACTTCCTGTGAAAATCATAATTACAAACACATGATTAGTTTAAGTACTACTTTCATTTTTTTTAATCCAACCTATATTGCTTGTTACATGTAGAGATCTTTCTGGGAACTTTAGTGACTGCTAGAAAACTTGATAATGTTCAGTTGTCAGGTTCTCTCAGAGCCTTAATGGGTGTTGTTCTAAGATACATAATAGAAAAATATGCAGCAATGGTTTGTTTTTTTAGATTGAAAAATGTTTAATATAAGCAGGGTTTTTAAAACTGTCAGTTCTGCTTCCCTGTCATGGTAAAGACCCACCCCAATGAAAATTGTGTTTTGGGTGTTTTTAACATGTTTTTGTGGCATTTTCTGATGATGGAGGACATATGTAAAGTAAATTAAGCTTAAAATTGCATTTCTGAGTTTTTCTTTATTCAAATAGTCGTGAATCAGGAGCCGAAGAAAACAATCAGCTTGAAAAAGCTTACAGTTGTTGCTTAAAATCTTCAATTGGGGGGCCACAAACTCCCTGCCATTCTGATGCATCCACTTGCAGACAAATAGATCCACGTACGTCTTTGTTTTCCTCATCTGAGCGGACATCTGGTTCAAAACTGTATGGCTAGACAGCTCTAATATTGGTTGCCATTTTTGTTGGAAATGTATGTTTGGTTGGGAGAGGCTGTAAGCTAGTGGGAGAAAGTGTAAACACTTGGATGATAGGAAGTGTTAGCAGGCTCACACTGCGCCAACTGTCTCACCCACAACTGAGTGAATTTCCAACAAACTACTTCCACTTTGCAGAAACGATATCCTAGAAAATGGAAATGCTATAAATTTGATTAAAAGGTAGTTGGAGTGAGACTTAAAGTGAAAATCTTTACATTTATCTAAAACAACTGGAGGACTGACTGACTGACATGAAGAAAAAGCAGGGAAATAATTATTTATTTAACATCAGGACCAACCAAAAAAAAAAGCAGCAACAGAGTGAATAGTGACTTCCCACAATGCATCTTGCCCACTGAATACCCATTGAAAGCAATTTCCCTCTTTCTATCAAATTCAGTATATTTTTAACTGCATTTATTCAGCTGCATACTTAAAGACTTCATATATTGTAAGTTTACAAATAAACTGTTGAGTCCCCTTTACTTGTTCTTCAACAATAAATACATTTTCATATCATTATTTTTGACAAAAATATCTCATAAAAGTAAAAAGAAAAGGACTAAAATTACTCCTTTATGCCAAAAGTATCATTGTAAAATACCTTTATGCTAACAGGACTGGCAACATTATGCCTATGTTCCATACAAAACTACTGATGACTTTTAATACAGTGGTGGTGTTTTTTTTTTTTTTTTAGCCTAACTTGGAGATTTCACCATTTATCTTGATCTGTGTGATGATTCTCCAATGTCTTACTTCTGATTTAACTGATGTTTTTGGAGCTAACTTTCTGCTAGTGAGGAACCGTGCTGGACTGTGCATTTACTCTCTTGCAGACAGGCTTGTTGGCCCCACTAGTGTTTACTTTTCCTTTGCTGCAGTAAATTCTTGAGTCTGTTTTTCTCCAGTGGGTTCAGATTAGTGTGCTGTGGTGCATGCATTGCTGTTAAACACAAAATAACCTAAACAGCCGGGCATCGTTTTATATTAAACATGCCACTTATACGGGCTCAGATGTGTGCACCCCCACTAAACCACCACACACACAAATGCATGCACAAAAGGTGGAGAAAGATGACATGGCAGTTTGTGAATGTGCAAACATGTTTGCATGAAAGGAGTCGTCCCACTAGTGTTACAAATTAAACAATGCAAGCAACAGTTTGCTGTGCTACAAATGCTGTTTATCTACAAAACGAGGAGTGGGTATGTAAAGAAACAGAAGGTTTCCTCAAACAGAGTAAATTCACGTTATGCTCTCGTCAGGTCTAATAAAGGTCAGTAATAAATGAGACGCACCCCCCCCCCCAAAGCAAACTTTATCTACACAAACATCTCTAACGCTCCATGTGGAGACCAGGCCCCCCATCTTCCGTTCCCAAACTTAATCCAAACCAGGAAGTACCAAACGTTGCGGCTTCATAAAAGATCACTAAGGTAGCAGCAGGAGGGAGCAATTTCTCATCGACTTTCTTGTTAACAAGCCAAGTTTTACAGGAAAGTAAACATCTTTACAGTCTGGTTTTTGGGAATCTTTTCAACATATATTGCTGTGACAGTTGTATGGGTGGGGTTAAATCAATTTCGTTTTATTAGTGGTCAAGCTTCAGTATATTTAGGGTAACTATTTATTTACTTTATTTATTGATTTGATTGGCAGGGCTGCAGGATATTAGGAAAAACTTGTGATTTACGATATTAGTAATTAATATTGCAATGACAAGATGACTTGCTATACATGCTCATGTAGCAAAACAACTAATACATAATTTCCACTTCACTGCATGAGTTTTATTTATATACATTCAACAGAAGTTAAATTATCCTCCAAATGATCCACGTCTACATCAGAGACGAATATATAACATAAAGGAGGTCCATCTGATTGGTTAAATGCGAAAAGTGCTCTGTTTAATTTGATAAATAATACGTCAAGCTGCCCTCAAGATTGTTTTTGTATGTTTAAACATCTATGGTGACCATTTATTGCAATTTAAGCATTATTTTTTTATGCGTGTGTCCTTTGGGAAGATAAATACTCCTGTCCCTCAAAGTCACAAACACTTCTTTCATATCTTTTAATGGCAGCAAAGCTCCCTCCAGAACAGGAAAACCAAATCCAATTCTTCCCATACCCCTACGGCTTCTCCCTACCCCTACATTTAGCCCAGGGTTCTCAAACTCAATTTGCTTTGGGGTCACTGAAGGCAGAGTCTGGCTGAGGCTGGGCCGTATGGGGTTCCATTTGTGCCAAAAATATGTTTTTGCATCCACTGCCTATATCTTTGGTCCATTGTCTATGCCTACTAAACAAGTTTATTGAACATTTGTTCATGTCTATGCACTACTAAGCAATATCTTGTGTGTGCGCCAATTTGAGACCCCTGATTTAACCCTTCAAATGGAGAGTTATGGGAAAATAGTGTTTTCAAATTCAGATGGTACTCCCACTTGATGACATGATCATTAGTCGCCAGTCAGCCACGTTAGCTGGGGGGTGGTACCGCTCGGAAATACATAACAACATCGGTTGTATAACTTTAAAAAGGTCATGCTAAACATGATATTAAAATGTAAACTTCGATGCTTTAGACCACACCAATGTGAAGAAATATGCTTCTTCCCCCGCAATGTGGAACACCCTCACAGGGGAGAGCTCTGCATCGCTTCGTGACAAGGATTGGCCCTTCAAAAAACGATTCTGGACACCCCATCACTTCATAAGCCCCTACAATTGGAGGGGTAGGGGAAGAATTCTGAGCCATCCAGCTGTGCAGTTTTAAGCCAAATTTCAGGAAGAAAACTAAGACGTACATGAATCTAGCAGTGAGCGTGCGGCCCTCCCAGCATATTTTCTATGTCACAAATAAGCTCTTTTACAAACTGCATTTTTTTGCTCCTGATCCACAACGATTTGACTGAAGAAATACTCAGAAATGCAATTTTAAGCTTAATTTCTTTATATATGTCCTCCATCATCAGAAAAATGCAACAAGGAGATGTTAAAAACAACAAAAACACAATTTTTCATTGGAGTTGATCTTTGAACTGTTTAATTTTTGTATTTTCAACAATAAAGGAACATATTTAACTCAGCAGTTTCTATTCACCAAGCCTTCCCCTTTTACAGCACTACTTAATTTAAGTTCCTGGTACAATTTCAAAATTGAATCATATTTTTCAAAGCCTCTGTCATACCACTCTGGCCTCCTAGGAGGTAGTAACTTCTGTGAGACACACCGACACTTGAAACGGCTGTTGCTTATTCCATCCGCTCTAGATTGCAGTGTGTAAGTTCAAACTCATGCAGGGCAGAGCTGCTTCCGGCTACCTTGTGAAGTATTTCAATTTAACATCTGTGGTTTAACAACCACTGAAAATAACTACATTTGGACATATAGTTTTAAAGTTGCATATAGTTGCATCATGCACGGTGCAGGAAAATAAAAACTTTGAAACTTTTTTGCATCGCCTTCTCCTATTTTGCTTTCCGTTATTCTACATGACAAAAAGGGTTTTGCAATGTCTCGCTTTGCTCCATTTTTTTCTGCTGTGTCAAGTTTTGGTCTGCTCTTTTGTGCAGCAGTTAACTCTTTACAAGGAACTTCTTCCAGTTCTGTGAATCTGTGTGCGCTGCCTTAACTTCCTCATATTTTGGCTTATATATCAGTATTTCTAAGAAGTATGCAAGGAGGGCAGTGCAGTAAGTGACACATTTATTCATAGGTTACATCTCTGACAGTGTCTGACATGTTTCCAAGAACACAGTCATCTCTATCAGTGTCGGTAACCCCACATAGTGCTCGGTGTGTGTGTGTGTGTTTCCCACATCCTCCATGATGCCACAGATAAAGCTTATTTTGAATGTGATCAGCTCTAGTGATCTTCTGGCTGCGTACGATCCACCTATGCACACAAACCAAAACTAGTGTGAGCAAAAGTCGCTATCAACGTTGCTATCAGTGTGTGAAAGTTTTTAAATTAATTAATTTCACATGAAAAGTACTGATCAAATATAAATATAATTATTTATAATATTAAGATTCTTATTAAGGGATCTCTTTAAGCAAAGAGACTAAATTCTCATGCAATTTTAATGTTTTATTATTATCATTGTTCCTGCGCTCGTCGTCCTGCAGAGACAAACGTGTAGCAGGAGAGAGATCTAGCTGCAGACTGCTTTCCTACCAGCGTTGAGCCAGTCAGTCTGCACCACACAAACAACAGGTGCTGGGAGCTGCAGCAGAGTGCTGAGGTGAAAACAATGCCAGCTGCTTCAGACCATTGCTCTTAGCTACAACTTTAGATAGATTTTTCAAAGAACATACCAGGAATTTGTGTTCAGTCCGTCAGAGTTTCATGCAATCTATAGGAACCAACTTTGAACATAAATATGATCTACAACTCTCTCTGGATGCTTCCTCTGCAGCTGATTCATTCAATTTTGTTCCTTCCTGATTAACAGGATAAGGCACTCTACTAAAGAAACTTATCAGTTCTGAACAATTCGTGAATAAACACATGTTACTGCTGGTATCTCATGAATTGTGCTTTGACGGTTTTTCACAATAAAACGGAGCAGAAATGATGAAATGTCATAACAGTCCAGATTGTCTTGCACACAGCTGGGAAAGTCGATTTCAACACGGGAAAAGTGCAAACACCGTCTCATATGTCGGTTTCAGTGATTGAGGTCATGGCCTCTTCTCATGAGTGCCACCTTCTGAATCGTCTGTGTTTGTGTGTTTTTTGCGCAGGATAAATGCAAACACTTTTATAGACGTTAATTTCCCTGCAGCGTGCAACATCAATCAAGCCCCCCGTGACACACATGCATGCACGCACCCCGGACGGCGCTGGCTTCCGTGACCCTCGGAGGGATAGAGGAATGTTGAGTGTCAGTCAGTTGCCGCGGCAACAGCCTTGAAAGAGGGACCCTGGGAAGATCGCTTTGGACTCCAAACATCCTGTGTGTCACCCGTGTGGGTGTGCGCACTTAAACTGTAGCTGTTTGTGACTGTGGGTGAGAGGTTGATGGTTGCGTACTAGGAGGTTTTTTTTTTGTTTGTGTATTTCTGTCAATAAGTGTTTACGCCATCTGCTGCCCTGTGCGTCAACCTGTACAAATAAAATTATTAGTCACACTAGTTCTGTCTAAACGCTGCTTGTTGGTCTAAAATGTTTCACTTGTAAGTAAAAGGATTTTGTTGAGAGGGTTGGAGTATTTCTAACATTCAAACGCATCTCAAAATACCACTCAAAGTTGTTTTAATGTGTAGAAAATGATCAGTTTGATGTTTCTTTAAGCAAATTCTGCAAGAAATACTGTAGTAAAAGAACTTAAACAACCCACGAATGACAAAAAAGGAGTTTAACAAACTGAAGTTGATGTGGAAGTTGACATTATAGAAGGAAGTGCGGGTTCAGACTGTTTTTGTTTCACATTTATGAGATTTGTTTGAAGTTGAAACAAAGTAGTGAAAGTTGAGTCAGTTTGAAAAGATGTGGAGTGAAAACTGAAAAGTCAATATGTGGTCATATTATTACTGTGTGGTTCCGCATAGGCATGAATAATCTTAAGAGGATTTTTTAATCACATTGGTCTCAAATTGATGAAAATATTTATTTCAGAAGAAAAAATCTTGTGAAGGAAATGTGTTAAAACATTGACCACATATTGTTGTAAAACTAAAGAATGAATTAAAAAGGTATTTGTCATCAAAACTCCTGAAAATTTTACTTTATATTGTATCTGAGCTACATTCGTGTCTGAAAACTGAAATGTTTACCATCCGTCTCGCCTGTTAGAAACTTAAATAATCCAAAAATACATTTAGTATATCTAGTAACAATGGCCACAAAATCAAAATTTACCATTTTTAAAAATATTTTTGGACTTTTGCAATTAAAAATACCACGTTTGCCTTTAAAGTATATGTTTGAGATCATAGTAAGAGATGGAGTTTACAATAATAAAAAAAATAAGTCATTTCAAAATCTTAGCATAGCTTTCAATTCTAGCAAGAAATATCTGCAACATAAACTTGTTTAACCAGGTTTTTCTCTTGTGGGCACATTTTTTATTTTATTTTTAATTAAATCTTTCAGATTTATTTATTTTTAAACTTTTTTCTTTAATTTTTTGCACCATTTTGGTGAATTAGAATCTATTTATGGACTTTTTTTTTATCATGGACGTTTAATAAATCTATACATGATGCTTTATCTTTTTGGAAAAAGTAATGGTTCCAAACAAATCCATGTAGATACAGAACAAAAGGTGCAGTGGCTTGTTTAGACTGGATGTTCCTGCTTTCTGCTTGAATTGTGACCTCTTGAGGCAGGATTGCAAACTGCACTTCGGGAGCTGTTAGAAAACTCACTGAAATAAGATGCGTTGTTCTCTTGCTCAAGCTGTCTGATATTGGTCTTTTTCTGTATTTCACATAACAGTTCCTCTTAGAGTGCAGTCTGAAACTCATTCACATTCTTACAACACACTCCTCAATGAATGAGTCAACTCAAGAGCTCACACGCTCATTGCAATGGTTGAAAATCGGCTGTCGCACATCCTGTGCAGTTATGACACCGGTGAGACACCGCAGTACTCACATTTTATAAGCTGGACTCCAACAGATGTTCATTAAATATTCTGCAATCATTAAATATTAGAAAAAAATTAAAAGCTTACATTTTCCTGTAAAAGCTTTTATATTTTGGACTCCACTAGGCTGGGATGAAGTCCCGCATGTATTCAGCAAGAATACTTCTCCTTTTTGGACCAGTGTGAAGACTGAGATGCATAATGCAGACATTATGTGGTGATTTAACAACATTTCCTCACAGAAACACAATCCTGTTCTCACAAAAATGTGCAGGACAAACAAACCGGAGCAAAGACTGATCCTTAAAGACTGACTCCAATGAAAAAAATCCTGTTTTGGGCGTTTTTAACATGCTCCTACAGCGTTTCTCTCATGAATGATGACATAAATGTAGTAATTTAAGGTTAAAATTGTGTTTCTGAGTATTTCTTTATACAAAACATGTTGGATTAGAAGCAGATGAAAACCAGCGGTTTGAAAAAGCTCAAGTTTGTGATGCAGCAACTGCAATAGGTGGGCCAAAGTCAACTCTGATGCATCCACTTGCAGATAAATAAATCCATTAACGTCTTCATTTTCCTCATCTGAGCTACCATCCGACTCCAAACCAGACGGCTGGATAGCTCTGACAATCCTCACCGTTTATTTCTTTTTTTGTTTTTGCAAGGCTAATGTGGTTAAAGCTAGCATGAGAGAGTGTAAACAAAGGGTTGATAGGACATTAGCCGAGGTTACCTTCTGCACCAACAGTCCTTTTTCTTCTTTTTCACAACTTTTGGGTCTGTTGAGACATAAACAAAGCTTCCACACTTTTGTTTTCTCTCAAGTTTTTACGTTTTCAGATCATATTTAGTGCTTTTACTTCACATTTGTGACAAAATGAGGAAACAAACCTGACCAAATCAATTGTTAATGGACAGGTATGACAAATTTCTACAGAATTTTTTAAGTCATCGTTGTTTTATATATGATGTGTCAGGAGGACCTGTGGAAAGATTATGCAAACGGAGCAGATTATTCTCTTCTTAGAACTGGAGATCCATCTTTTCTGTTCTGTTGTTACCCTTTTTTAATTGTGTTTTTCTCCAGGAGTAACAACAGTCTTGCGCCTTTTTTATTGGTTCATGTATTTAATTATGATTTATGTTCTTTAGCTGACCACATTTTTTAAACTAAGCTGAGCTAGGTTAAAGTCTTCAGTTCGAATCTTAGAAAATCAGAAAAACAAGTCAGATTTCTAGGAACTTCTCTGACTAAAATTCGTGTCTGGCAGCAATTTTTGACCATTTTTTTTCTCTCGGTTTCTATTCAGTGACTCACATCGCTAAATGAGTCACATCTCCTGCGTTTTCTTATTGACAATATCAGACATCACGCTGAGAAGGCAAAGCTTTGCAAATGTTGATCGTGGTTGTAAATCAGTTCTTCTGAAGTGTGGATGTGTATGTGTGTGCTTATGTGAAGGACTAACATAGACATTCCTGAGGCTCTCACACTGTCACATAGACTCAAACTCATCCGGTGCTCAAAGGCCTGAAAGCCCTGGAATCTGTCCTCCCTGCTCCTCCTTCTGCCCTCCATCGCTCCCACCCAGCGCTGTCTCGTCTGTTTCCTTCTCTGCTCTGTCATGCTAACTCTTCTTTTTTTACTGCTCTGCTCTGCTGTTTGTTTTTAACCCTTTCAAAACATGTGTTGCTAATTCGTAACCAGCGATTAAATCAAGAACTCGACTTAAATTAACCACTTTGAAAGGAGAAAACACATGAAGCTGAGTTTTTTTTATTGTTGCTCTGCTTGTCTCTAAGTTTGTTGTGATAATTATTGCTGTATTTTTTTGAAAAGGTACTTTTTCTTTTCTTTGATGTCTTTTTCTCTTATATTCACAAAACTCTCTTTAATGTCATTTTATTATTATTAGTTTTTAGTTGAGTAATAATTCAAAAAATGGGTGATCTTCATATTTTTCTACAAAATTCTAAACGTTGTTGTTTCACACCTTTTCTGCTTTATTTAAAACAGAGCATCCACAAACCAAACACGCGTGTCTAAAGTATGTCTGTTGGTGTCTAAAGAAGCTGTATTTGTTAAATGAAAAGTGTTTGTGTGAGTACCAGAGTGCAGAGCTAAGCTCTCATTATCCTAACAGGCGGGTTAGGATCAACACGGCTTCAGCTCTCCCTTCTGTCCGCTTCTGAAATGACAGAACAAGAAGTTCCGTTTTCTGCTCAGAAGATCATTGAGGCCCTCTTGTGACGGCTCCGCTTTATGTTTTTGGAGGTCTACTTCCTCTGACACGCAGCTTGTAGAAAGACCGTTTCTTCAACTTTCATGCACATCCGTGTTCTAGGATTGAATCGCCAGATCTTCAAACACTAAAACTACAGAAATTAAGATGCTACGTCATCGTTTTGGACATTTGGCAGAATGGAGCTTCCTGTAATGTAGAGTCTTAATTCAAGAGTCGTCAGTCATCCTGACCTGTAACAATACAGTTTTTCCTTTAATAACATAAAAAATGTAATTTGCTGGTTTTCTGTTGTTTGGAACATCGCATAACATAATAAAAATGATAAAAGAACATGTTTAAAACACCAAAAACATACTTTTCATTGAATCCACTTTTTGTTAATTTTTTAGTATTTTTATGCTAATTTTATTTATTTAAACCATTGGTTCTGCAGAGAGGTCATTCGAGTTCCAGTTGTATAGGCATTTTCTTTCACGAAATTTTCTTTCATTAATAACTTCCTAATGAAAAATAATCTGCATATATTTTTTTGATGTTTAATTATATAAGTTTGCTTCGTTCCACTCCCTTTCAAACAATCTATAATTTGAATCCTAGTTATCCCATGTCTGACATATCTTCCTTGTATGGACGTAAATCTTTGTTGATTACATTTCACAGGCACTATTCTTGCTTTGATTGTTTGATATAAACCATTTCTAATCTAATCACATTTAAAGGGTTTTAACTCAGATGTACAGTACCGGTAAATTCATATATTTTAGGAAAGAAATGTTTAATTTTCCGCACTGAAAATCATTGGATTGAACAAAGGACACAAACCTCCGTGTAAGGGAGATTTTCAGCTTTCGTATGTCAATGCAGGGGAGAATAACTCATAATCTTCTTGCTATTCTATAAAGCATTAAGACTTGCTGTAATGATAAGAATGTGTGACCTGCTGCAGATTAAATGTCTTTATTGTGTTTTCAGGCCTCCAGTCCAAAGCTGACGACTCACTGCTCCGATATCCAAGAAGTCCGCCGCTGCAATCGGCTGGAGATGCCCGACAACATCAACACGTTTGTTTTAAAGGTTTGTTGAAAAGTTAAACTATATTTCATTTACAGACAGCTGCAAACTTTATTTTAATCATACACTGCAAAATCAGAAGCAAAAGTCTTCCTTTAAACTGACCGTGATAAAACCTGTTTCTTCAGCCGTGGATCAGATTCATCTCAACTCCAAACTAAGATGACCTGAATTTATCAAACAAAGGGTGATGTAAGCGTCTCTGCTTCTGCAGGTTAATCGAGGTAGTCTGATTTTTGAGACGGACAACGACCAGCAGGTCAGCTCCTGGACCACAGAACTGAAAGAATGTATCAGCAACAGGTGAGAAGCTTCTCCGCTCCACAGACACGTGAAGAAAGTTCTATTTCCTCTGAGCTTCAGCAACACTCAGTCCTTTTATTTACTTCCCTCTGCAGAAAAGACATTTTCCTCATAAAATCCATATTTCTTCTTAACAACATCAGTTATAATGTGTAGTTTTTGTTTGGTAAATAAAGCCTTTTTTCCTCTTAATTGTGGCTTTTATAGTAACTCATCTCTGTTTGTGGATGTGGCAGATCCAGAGTATTCTCAGATATACAATTCTCTGTTTCAGCTCCATTTCCTGCCAAGAGGATCATTATCACACATTTATGTGAGAAAGTTATGGAGAAAAAAACTAAATGATCCATAAAACCATCTTTTTTGTAAATAAAATGATCAAATGTAAAGTAGAACAGTTGGCAACTGAATGAAAACGTAGTGAAAAACAGTTTTTTGATGAATTTAAGAAAAAAGTCTACAAATCTTATAAATCATAAAAACAAAACCAACATTTGAATGACCGGGAAAGAACTTAAACTCAAAGCAGATTTAGTTGTGTTTTCTGAAATCCGAAGAAAATCTTGTTTTTTTTTTTTTTTTTAGCTTTTAACATGTATGTGTGGCATTTTTCTTATTAAGGAGAACAAATGTAATAAGAAATCATTTCATTTTTGCATTTTCAAGTATTTTTCCTTTAAATCGCTGTGAGTCAAACTGTCACAGACACTGTTTGAATCAATGAGCCTTCTTTAGTCACAACAGCTCTGCTGCACATGCACTGAACCCCTCAAATCAATGATGTTAGCTTTCATTATTTTCCCAAGGACTTTGCTCTGAGAAAAAAATGGATTGGATTTATTGGTCACACCAACGTCAATAATTATTCGATAATTTGTGGTAAACACTTTGAAAAGGAGTCTTTGGTGACCTGGAAGGAGAAAGAATCAGGCTTTTGTAATAAGATATATTTGAAAAAGGATGCGGTACCCTCTATCAAGACACCATCAAGTGAACATCCTGCACCTTCACCGGAAGGTTTTATTTTAGGCGGATGTTTTTTTTGTACGTATTTACATGTGACGAGCAGGAAAAGTGGTTGCACGTTATTGCATTGCCCGCTCGTATTTTAATTGTGTCTAAGGTTGGATTTTTTTTTTTTTTTTTTTTTGGCCACAAGTATTTAAAATTAAACTGAAATATAAGAGACGCACCTCTATCATTATCAGACAAAGTGGGGATTAGGGGCGGGGCTACTCAGCTCAACACCAAAAGCCACGCCCACCCAGAGGAGATTTTGGAACCAGAGGCTTCAGATCAACATGAAAAATTGCTTTTTAGGACATTTAGGCTGTGGGATTTTGGTTAAAAACTTCAGTCGTAAATAAAACCCCAGTGGGAACGTTTAAAGACAAACATAGGGGGACTTTAAGGAGACATGCCTTACATGATAATCATGATAATGCTTAAATGACCACTGGGTACACTTTTAAGATGGCTATAGATGATCTTAGTGGGTTTTTATTCCAATCAAAACCGATTCTTTTTGTTCAAGCTGTTCTGCTGATCACTAACGCATAAATGAAGAGGTCTCCTCATCCAGAGTTTTGTGTCTTAACCCTTGAAGGGCCTCACTAACCCCAGCTGGTCTCTTTGGATCTTTTCTTAAACATCACGGCTCCATCAGGGCTGACTCTAGATGAACAGAAATCTATGAACTGCATGAATTCAAAGGCCCCACACACAGCAGCATCTGAAAAACCACAAAACAACAAAGATCCTTTGATGTGCTGTAAGTTTTAGGAGGTTCGACTCCGTTTTGACCTAGAACATGCAGGAACAGACAACATTTGTACGAGAAAGAAATGTTTCTTCAGCTCGTAGGAACCTGATCCTGTTCTCACCACAGCTTCAAAAGAGCAGAGCTACTGTAAAAGTACTCCATACCCTGGAACCTTTCCGCCCAAAAAAGCCAAAATGTCATCGCTGGTGTGTGTTACTTCAGACTCCACACATGAAACGGTTTAATGATGAACACTGAGCTCAGTGTGAGGCTGTTTTCTGGCAGGAACTCTCCTCCTTCAGATGTGGTCCACTTAGTTTGGAGGATATTGAAGCCTGAACTTTAATCGTAATAGACACAAGATCACACACACAGTAAGGAAAAGCAGAATTCTAGTATGTATCGCCAAACAAAAGAATCTTAGATCAGATGTGAACTGATGAACTGGACTCATTTCCTGGCTGTTTTGAATGCCTTTGTGCGCTCTGATTCCTCCATGACTACACACACACACACACACAGAGACACACACACACCAATCTTCATTGTGTTGTAAACAGTCTGGAGAAGCTGTAACTTCTTGTAAACTAATGAAGCTGCAACAACACAGAGAGCAGATTCTTGCATGAAAACCTGTGGTGTCACTAAACAAACTGACCTCAAACCTGAAATGACATCACAACATTCAGATCTCAGAGATGACTCAAACCTCTTTTTTCCTGTTTTTGTGTCTAAATACGTCACTGGACAGAGGATAGTGCTCCAACACTGTGTTTTTTCAACCACTGTGCCACAGTGCACTAGTGTGCCATCACAAGTTATTCAATTTCCTGTAATTGGTCTAAAAAAATGACTGCTGACAGAATATCAGCTCCGTGTTCATCCTGACAGGACCACTGTGTAGTTATGAAAATGCCCTTTTTCTTTATGTTTATTGGATTTTTATTTAAGATTTTGCTCCAATTTGGCCCATTGGTCTCATTTTGGACATATACCCGTCTCCACCAATCATTCTTGGAGGCTTAATCACACATCATCAATCTAACAATGTGGTTAACGTCCTCACTTCCTTGTGCCGACATGGCTCAGAAAGTCTCACAGTTACGACAAAAATAACAATGGTTACAGTATCAGATCGTGTAAGGTCACACGGCCACTATGTACATATTGTGCATATTGCTGTGCAAACTGTATTTTAATTGTTAATCATTTTAATTAATATCTTAATTTATGTTTTTTTTTAGCTTTTAATGTAGACGATTCTAACATCTCTCCAGGGAAAACCGATGAAAAATAGCCTCTGCAGCGATGCTTTTAACGTGTACTGTCCCTGAGAAATAAAAGAATCAAAAATAAAATAAAATCTGTTGGAAAGATGAAAAAAATGAAGTTAAGTTTAAATAAAGGTAATGATGAAATAAAAGACTGTCTTAAAAAATTAAGACAGACAGATTTAACTAAAACTACATTAAAATAATTATTTCCCCCCAATTTTTTGTTAAAGTTCCTTTTTTTAATTTAAACAAAAAAAGCCGTAATAAAACTGTTAAAGCCATTAAACATGCATGCAAGATCCTGGAGGGATGATACATTATTAATATAAACTACAGAGTTTCTCTTTTTTTACGTTTCTGGTTGCTGGAGGGATTTTTGTCGAGGAAAAAGTGAACCTCGGCTCAGAGAAGGTTGAAATCTAACAGCTGCTTCCTCAGCTCAGGAAGCAAACAGGAACAGCTGATGTCTGCGTACCAGCAGGGCTGAGACGATAGAAGCTGACTTTTATTTACTGTGTTTCTGATCTTCAGGCCAGCCAGTGTGAACGTGGAGCCCGCCCTCTCCCAAGCTGAAAGCTCTGTTCCCACAAACCTTTGCAGGAGTTCAGAATCAGGAAATCCAAGTGAGTTCTACGACTCTGAGGATTGAGAGATCTCCTCTGAGGATCCGACTGCTGCATCCTAACATGCTCCTCTGCTCTCCAGGTCCCGTCGTATTCTCTCTGCCAGAGCAAGCCCTCCAAAAGACAGACCACTTCCTGTTCTCCTACCCCTGGTTCCATGGACCCATCTCCCGCGTCAAGGCCGCCCACCTGGTCCAGAGCTGGGGCCCGCAGGGTCACGGGGTGTTCCTGGTTCGGCAGAGCGAGACTCGGCGGGGAGACTACGTCCTAACGTTTAACTACCAGGGAAAAGCCAAGGTACGCAGTCGGCTAGCTCACATCTATCGCTGGAACTCCCGGTTTTGTGTTCCCCCCGCTGAACGTGTCCTGCTCGTGTCCCGCAGCACCTGCGCCTCTCGCTGTCTGAGTGGGGTCAGTGCAGGGTGCAGCACCTGCGCTTCCCCTCCGTCGTGGACATGCTCAGCCATTTCCGGATCTTCCCGATCCCGCTGGAGTGCGGAGCTGCCTGTGCCGTCACGCTGTCCAGCTTTGTTGTGGCGAGCTCCAGTCCCCCGTCGCAAGGTGAGACCCCCCCCCCCCAATCCAGACAGTCATGAACAAGATGTGTAGAAGTCGCACGAAGTTTAAAAAGGCCTAACTAGTTAAAGACCCACTCCGTCTGATTATTTTTGTTGTTTTAACATGTTTTTCTAATGGAGGGCATTTGTAAAGAAAATTCAGCTAAAAATTGCATTTCTGATAATCCACTGAAGCTCCACGTACGTCTTTGATTTCCTCGTCTGAACTGGTGTCTGACTCAAAACAGAACCTTCTGGATAGCTCCAGTATTCCTCACCATGTTTGTTGCATCGGTAGTGTTAGGTTGAGGGTGAGAGGGGCTGTAAACTAGAGGAGAAAGTGCAAACAAAGGGATGACGGGAAATAGAAGCAGGCTCACCAACAGGTGATGTCAGACTCCTGCTCACAACTCCTGCCGCTCTGCAGAAACTATGTCCTAGAGCAGTGGTTCCCATTCTTTTTTGGGCCAAGGACCGGTCCGAATTTTCAAAATAAAATGCTGCTACAAAAAAATGTTGTTTAAAAAAGTCTAAAAATAACAATAGATTTTTTTATACAAATGATGAAGATTCAAGGAAAGAAAATGTGTTGATCTGAGAACTCTTTGTGATTTGAAAAAAATCCATGAATCCCATAGAAAGTCCTTTTAACACTCAATCCAGGTTCAGATTATCTTTCAGATTATATGTTGTCTTTACATAAATCCCCAATTATTATACTTTCTTCAACACAAAGGAAACTTCCTGTTCTAAAGTTTCTTAACGGATGTCGACCTAATCCAGCCTTGCTGTAGGAAAATTCTCAAATGTCTCTTTTTCGTTTGGTTGAATCTTCATTCTCTGTAAAATGTTTGAACTTCGTAATGAAGATTTTCTCTTTAACGTCAAACAAAAATACCCAGACACCTACTTCAGCTACGTCTGATTTTTAAGGTGTGATGGATAAATAAAACAAAATAAAATGACCCAAAAAAACTGGTATTTTCTATACATAATATTAACGTGAATCCACTGCGTCTCCAGCTTTATAGTAAAACAGAGTCTGTGGCTGCGTGTTAGACAGCTGCTCCTGCTGCATCAGAACAACTGTCTCAATAATTCCGTATGGATGAAGACTCCTGATTCTGTCTGTAAACAGCAGCTTTGTTGTTCTTTGAAGTTGAAGCCTCTTCTTCGGTTTCCTTACTGGATTTTTTCTCCGTTAACAAACTTTCCAAAAACGTTTTATTGTTTGTTTTTATGCCAAGTTTGGGCTACAAACTTTGGGATGCAGGTAGCTGTTTTATGTCACATGACCAAGGCGGATGTTGTGAACACAATCCAGAGGTTTTCCAAAATCAAACTTCATTCAGGATCAGAAAGTGGACTAAACGGAAATAATCTTAAATTGGTGGATGCATCGTTTTTAACATTTTCGCCTAAAAATGGCCTAATCATAATAAAGTACATCTGGGAACGCCTTTAAGAGAAATGTAACGATGATGGGAGTGGGTCTTTCAGAGATCGGGTAACGTTGAGGCGTTCTCGATCGTCCGATGAGATCTGTGGCGTCTGAACTGGTTCATCATCTCTGCTCTCTGTTCCTCAGGTCAGCTTTCCGGCGCTCTCCTCGTCCCGTTCTCGCTCCATCGTTGGAGCTCGGAGCCCAGCTTGGCTCACTGCAGCCTGACCCGCAGCTCCAGCCAGCCCGCCGCCGCCGCCCGCTCCTCCACGCGCACCAGCAACTCCACCCCCAGCTCCGCCCACCACCCGGAGCGCCACCAGCTTCCGCACTCCGCTCCCGCTCCTCCCGAACCGGCGCCTCCACTTCTGAGACGGAGCGAGTCCGTGGGAAGGAGGCCCCTCCTCCGCCACTCCCACACTCCCATCATTCCCCAGCGGGACTCGGACTACGAGCTGGAGCCCGACCGAGGGCGCAAGCGGGCGATAGACAACCAATACACCATGATGTGACCCCGCCCACTCCAGCAGCCTCCGTTCGAAGCGGCACAGGCGCTGCGCGTGCACGCCAGACCCCCCAACCTCAACAAGAGTGTCCACAATGAATGTATTTCTGCAGTTTCAGCTGTGTTGACTTTAACCTCCTGATGTCAGACTCACGCCGTCTTCAGCAGGACAGATTCTGTTCTGGAGGTTTCCTCTGAGGTGTGCAAAAACAAAAGTACTCTGGCACAAAGTGTGTGAGTTTCTACACAACCAGCAGCAACCTGTTCGAGGTTGATTACCTTTCTCTTCATGCATTTTCACCTCAAGTGCACGTTGCTTTCAGTGCACCTTGTGAGCATGCCACATCTTCGGTGAAAAGATGTAGTGAGGTCAGGTGGGATTTGGAGGTGCAGACCGCGCTCCTTCTAAACACTGTAGCTGCGTTTCCATTACACATGTGCGCAAAACTTTATCAAAATTCTAGAGATGACGAAAAAACACAATTTCGCAAAGATAATAAGTCATTAAAACACGGCGATGGAAGAGAACAAGTATTGTTTTTTTACTTTGTTCACTAAAAAGGAGCATTTGGGTGACGTCAGCGCAATGTGGCGCGCTAGTCCGCTGGTAGTCGCAGATAAACGTGAAAAGCTTGTTCAAAAATAACATCCCAACAAGTAAGTTAGTTTCCTGTTTGAAAACACAAGCACTCATCCTCGTCTGTCAAAGGAGACGTCTGCGACTTATTCAGGCTGCAGGTGAAGCGATGAGGAAATCTGGGCTGGTGATTTTACGGAGGAGCTGTACGACTCCGTATGACACCCAGCTTGAGTCGTGACCCTGTGGGAGCTCTTGTGGCGCCCGCTGTGGAGCGCTCAGGGAGACACGGGGAGAAAATTCCAATTTGCGCAATTTCATAGTTAATGGAAACGCAGCTTGTGGCAGAAGCACAGCCTTTTTTATCAGCTGCATGTGTGATGTGTGTTGATGTGTGTGTTGAGGTGGATGTGAGGGAAGACCAGCAGAAGCAGACGCCTCCACGTGCACAAAGTCAGCTGATGAGACAACCAGCAAACACAACCAAAGAATGAGGGTTTTTTACCGTCTGTGTCCCACACGCCGTTCATCACTGAGCAAAGTGGTGCTGGTTTTGTGCACAGGAGAACCTGACATGAACTGAGGAGCATCGACCCTCCAAAGGGCTTTAAACAGCAGCTGACATGTGAGAACGTCCAGCTCCTCGTCCCCGGCAGTCGCCTCATCTTTCTAGCTTTACTTTTTACAATCATAGCATTAATTTTTTGTATTAAGTTCTGACTTCACCACGAGTCCCTTCTGTTTCCAGGGGCTGTGAAGTTGATGTTCTCACACTATATGTATGTTGATCTCGTGTATTTGTAATGTTCGGCATGAATCTCAGCGATCATGAAAAGGTGCCTTTAACACGTTTGAAGCTGCACTGACAAACCTCACCTCAGGACTGCATTTCCGTGCTCTGACCTGAATTGGAGAACAAAAAAAGAGGCCTTTCGTCCAGCTCCTGCTTCGTCTGTTGTGGTTTATCCAAGCGAACCTGATCCGAACAGAACCTGAGCTCCGTTTCTTTCAGTAGCAGCTTGATGCTTTTGGGTGTGCGAGAAAGATTTATCTCCTAACTTTGCTTGAACACTAACTTAAGCAGAAGAAGTCCCATCCACTTAGGTTGTAATTTTTTTAAAGAATTATCTGCCACCTGAGTTCCTCTTGAATAGTAAGTACATCGCTGCCTTAAAGTCCTCTTTTTCTACTAAAGTTTTTTTTTTAATGACAATGGTTGTTTTGTTTCTGACATCTTTAAAGGGGAACAAAAACAAGAATGTTTTTGGCAAAAGTACGGTTGGTCCTCCATTAAACGCGTCTTTCATTTTTGCTTTTGATTTCTGCTAAACGGTAACAAAGCTGTCGTTCGCCTCCGCCTCCTCTCCTGTGCAGGACGCTTTTTCTTTTCGTCTGGGAGAGTGACTGTGCTTTTGCCAGAAAGCTGCTGTTGACTTTCCCCCTTTTCCAAAAGGCTCAGGGTGTAACTGTG